>NC_142012.1:156659611-156835444 GCF_049901735.1 Notechis scutatus
CAAACCCCCAACCAATGAGAACACACCCCCACCCAATCAGAACACAGCCAAGCCCCCACCCAATCAAGTCACACCCCCACTAGCAGTTAAAAGGAAGAAGCAGCTGCAAGCTCACATCACTCTGAGAAGCACAGAGCTGAAGACACAAGCTTGAAGATGATGAATGAGACTTCATCGAAACGTTGCCTAGATACTTCCAATCTTACGCGGGAGAAAACCCGAATAACCAAAGATCCACATACAAATACCGAGAACCTCAGAAAAACAAAATATATATATATATGGATCTTTGGTTATTGGGTTTTCTCCCACATGAAGAATTATGTAGCAACGTTTCGATGAATCTTATTTATCATCTTCAGGCATGTGTCTTCAGCTCTGTGCTTCTCAGAGCTGAAGACACATGCCTGAAGATGATGAATGAGACTTCATCGAAACGTTGCCTAGATACTTCCAATCTTACGCGGGAGAAAACCTGAATAACCAAAGATCCATATATATATATATATATATATATATTAGTTGCATTGTTAATCTTTGCTTTTATTTTCTAACCAACTGTGCCATGCATCCCAGACCAAAAAAAAATTCTGATTCATCTCTATCTTTTAATTCTAGTGTAAGCTTGTCCATCTCTGTGCAGTCTAAAATCTTTTTTATCACTACTCCCTTGGAGGGTATACTGTCGTGCTTCCAGTTTTGTGTGTATGATTCTGGCCGCCGTCATTAAATGCAAAATATTTATCTTTTTTGCTGTATTCTTCTCTTGTTATCCCTAACAAAAAGAGTTCAGATCTAAACTCAATTTGTTGGCTCATTATTTTCTCTAGCCATTTTTTAATTCTAGTCCAATATCTCCTGGCTTCCGGACATGTCCACCACACATGATAGAAGGTACATTGACACTGTTTACATTTCCAACATCCTGGACTTCTGGTTGGGAACATCTTTGCCAGTCTAGAAGGGGGTAGATTTTTCTCAAATTACATTTCTGCCTGGGACGCCAAGAGCCCTAGTGGCACAGTAGTTAGAATGCAGTATTGTAGGTTAACTCTGCCTACAGCCTGGAGTTCAATCCTGATGGGCTCAAGGTTGACTCAGCCTTCCATCCTTCCTATGGCAGTAAAATGAGGACCCAGATTGTTAGGGGTAATATGTCCAGAGATTGCTGTAAATCACTATGTGACTGAATATAAGCCAAAGTGCGATAGATAGATAGATAGATAGATAGATAGATAGATAGATAGATAGATAGAGAGAGAGAGAGAGAAAGAATACTTTATTGGCCAAGTGTGATTGGACACACAAGGAATTTGTCTTGGTGTAAATACTCTCAGTGTACATAAAAGACAGATACATTCATCAGGAGTTGATAATCATAAGGTACGACACTTAATGATAGTCATAGGGTACAATAAGCAATCAAATCATACTAGGAAACAGTCAATAAAAACCGTAAGGATACAAGTGACAAAGTTACAGTCATACAGTCACAGGTGAGAGGGGGATGGGTGATAAGGAGTGATGAGAAGATTAGTAGCGCAGACTTTGTAATAGTTGAACAGTGTTGAGGGAATTATTTGTTTAGCAGAGTGATGGCTTTCAGGAAAAAACTGTTCTTGTGTCTAGTTGTTCTGGTGTGCAGTGTTCTATAGCTATTCTTTTATCTGACTATTACCTTGGTTGTATCTCTTCCTTCTGTCCTTTAAAGTTATTCTTTCAGTGGAAGCAATAAACTAGCTAGTGCCCACACCAGCCTGAATACAAGGGAAAAACAGGCAGAGAAAAAGGACCAGATGACTATGACACACCATTAGCTGCTCTAGTTCGCCACCTGTGGTGCACCCTGTATATTACTCGAGCGTGAACTGAACGAACTAGCAACCAAACTACCATGCTGTAACTGTAGACTCCTAACTTTCATTTAAATTCCTTCTGCCCATAACAAAAAGTCTGGGGCAGCTACTAGAAGGTTTGAATTCCAGAATACCATTTTAAATCAACAGATTTAAACAGAGCAGAGTATCTATAGAGCAGAGCTAATAAAAAGATAATATGTTGTGCGCAACCATATAATCAAAGACATCACTGTTTTTTACAGGTACTTAACTCATTGGTGGTACACACTAGAAAGAGACAATGTTTCAATTGCACCTGTCAACTTGACTCCATCCTGATGCCTCTGTACATAGTCTCCAGTAATACAGGTAGTCTTCGACTTACAGCAGTTCATTTAGTGACTGTTTAGTTACAATGACAGTGACTTATGAGCATTTTTCACATTTATGACCATTGCAGCATCCCCATGGTCACGTGATTTACATTCAGCTGCTTGACAACTGACTCATGATGATTACAATGTTTCAGAGTCATGTGAGTCCCTTTTGTGACTTTCTAATTTACTGTACCTCTGTATGGTTTGCCAATTGCACAGTGGCAGATAGGAAAGCACTCCAGAGGGTTAACGTCATTGCCCAGAAGATCATGGGTTGCCCTCTCCCCTCTTTGGAAGAGCTTTATAGCTCCCGCTGCCTTAAGAAAGTTCAAAACATTCTCAAAGATCCATCTCATCCTGGGAAACCTTTTTTTGAACTATTACCATCTTGCAGACGGTACAGAATAATAAAAACAAGGACAAATAGGCTGAAAAACAGCTTCTCTCCCAGGGCAGCAACTCTATTGAGTTCTACTGTATAGTGCAGTGTTGCAGGTTTTCAATTCAATGTGTGGAGTGTGAGGGATGTGTGTTTGTGTTTATTTTCATGGTCATGATGTGTACTAAAGATGGTGTTTGATTTCATTGTATGAGGTGCAATGACAATAAACTAAACTAAACTAAACTAACTAAATCTGACAAGCGAAGTCAAAGGGGAAACCAAACTGTGTGCTACTAATTTAAGAACAGTGGTGATTCACTTAACAAATGCGGTGAGAAAATAGGGCAAAACTCACTTAACAAATTTCTCACTTAGCAACATCAATTTTGGGCTCAATTGTGGTCGTAGGTTGAGGACTACCTGTACCTGAAATATACCTTGCCAGGCTGTATCAGATCCATCAAATGCTTCTACATTCATTATAAACACTGAAGATGTCTATTCTAGGTAGCCAAAATGGGCCTAAGGAGCAGTTATGGGGAAGGATTGCAATTCAGATATGAAGGCAGATTTTGAATTTTTCACCCAAAATGTACTTTAAAGTTTAACTTCCCTTTGAAATTTCTGCTTCTCTGAATTTTGCAAGGCAGCTTGCCAAGTCAAACAAACAAACAAACCCCTCAACACCCCCCATAAACAATATGTTAGGGGAGATCTGCCAAAAAAAAAAAGCCTATATTCATGAAAAGGATAAACAAAATGCAATAATAGGAAATAAAAATGTACATTAAGCAACACTGAAAACAAAAATGTGTATTTGCTTAAAGCACGTTTATAGTGTGAATTTCTCAAAATTATACTCTGAAGTGCAACAGTCCAAATTGACAGATTGACAAACATAAGAAATGGAGAGAAATTGAAATTGATATATTTACTTATGTCTCTTATATTGTGCAAATGAGTGTGAGAAAGAGAGAGGGAGAGGGAAAATTTTCTCCAGCACTGCTTCACATCAGCTGCTGAAAGCAATATGATATACTCAGAATACATGATGCCATTTTTGTGGTTAATGCAGAAATAATATCATATTAGCACAAATCCCCACTGTGTACCAGACATTCTGTTTATCAAGAAGGCCGTTAAAAGCCTGCTGTATATTTCAAAATCTTCTAATTAGAGCCTTAAGAAACAATTTGCAACAAAACAATTTATCTCCTTGTGGAATAGTCTCATTCAGCTGAAACTTGGCTCTGCTATATTAGTTGCTCTAAAATTGATCCATCTTACCATTAATGCCATCTTTATACATTGGGGAAGTTCCTTTCCTTTCCTTTCCTTTCCTTTCCTTTCCTTTCCCCTCCCCTCCCCTCCTCTCCCCTCTCTTCCTCCCCTCTCCTCCCTCTCCTCCCTCCCCTCCTGCTCTCCCCTTCCTTACCCTCCTTTCCCCTTTTCTCTCCACCTCTCTTTCCCATAAAAGTGAATGTTGCAAATGATTGAACTATGGATTTTTTTTGCAGCTAGAGTTAGTCTTCAACTTACAAGTGTAATGGAGTTCGGAATTTCCATAGTATGTTACAATGGTTGTAAGTCAAAGCACCCATGTGACCAGTCTGATTTACAACATTTTGTGTAGGGTCATTAGGAAAACATGGTGTTCATAAAGCAAATGCAGCAGTCGTTAGGCAAATACCTTGATTGTTAGGCAAACACATTATCCACAAAGGCTCTTTTTTTTTTTTTTTGCCAGCAACTAAAACTAGACGCTGGTTTTCTGGCAAAGAAATGTTATAAATCATGGTGGTGTGATTGCACGATGCTGCAAATAGCCATGCTGATAAATGAAAGTCAACTGTCCAAAATAAATCACGTAACTATGGGGCAGGAACCGAACCATCAGAACTGCAAAACCAGGTCAGAAATACCTTTCTGGGGGATGTTTCAATTTGAATGGACCCTAAGTGACTGGTCATAAGTCAATAACTACCCATATTTCACTATTGAGCTAAACTCAATGCTCAGGATCCACCAACAATCTAGTCCCGTGATGGTGAACCTATGGCACGCGTGCCACAAATGACACGTAGAGCCATTTGCGCTGGCATGTGAGCTGCAGGCAAACTTACTTCACTGTGAATGCGCGTGCCTCACAGCTGATATTTTTGGCTGCTTTGAGGACTTTTTCAGCCTCCCAGGCTTGGAAATCACCTCTGCAAGGCTTTTCAGAGTGCTCGCTTCGGCAGCACATATACTAAAATTGGAACGATGCAAGGCTTTTCAGGTCAAATTATAGGCCCATTTCATCACTTCCTGTAATACCAGAAGTGACAAAATGGGCCTATAATTTGGCCTGAAAAGCCTTGCAGAGGCTTTTTCCAAGCTTCTGGGAGACCGAAAAAGGCCTCAAACGAGCCGAAAAATCAACTGTGAGGTGCAGTACAGGTAAGGGGGTGGCGGGGGAGATGGTGTGTGCATACGCAGGTGACGTGGGGAGGGGCACGCACATTGCATTCTGGGTGCTGGCATGTGAGTGCATGCACTCTGGCGCACATGCAATTTTTGGCACAGGAGCCCAAAAAGGTTAGCCATCACTGCTCTAGTCTTATGAAGCTTGGTACTACTTTTCCAGTGTCTTAGAAATGTTTTGACAGAGATCATTTGGAATTAATACAGTGTGATTGGAATGAATCAACAAATGACCCAAAATGTAAACACGTTCTTGTTTGAAGTGCATTTTCTGTAGATCAGTTGCATCCAATGAAGAAAAATAGTCATCGTTGCTGGAACAGTTGCATTTCTAAGACTCAAGCATATAATTAAAAAGAAAAATGAATAGAGTTCAGCCAGCTCAGATAATAATATCTTCAGCTAAATCCAAGCCTTCCGGTAAAACACTCAAAATGCATGCCATTAAACGGCAGGGTTCACTTTTATATTTCACAAATTGGAATGCACTTAATTAAGAACACAAAGTATAATCATGTGGGCACTTAAAACATTTTTTTTTCTGCACAAAAAGATGCATTCAGGGCTCTTGAATCCCATCTATTTCATATTTACATACATCCATACATTCCTTTCCAGAGTAAGCAATGTTATGCACAGGGCAGAAAAAAAAATAAGACACACTAAGCTAAAGAAAGTTAAAGTGGAAAATAAAAGAAGGAAGCCTTGCTAGAACTAATCAACACCATTCACTACACTTTTCCATAACTTTTTACAGACTTTTGCAAAATCATCTTTAATTCTCTCATACACCTCTAATTCCAGAGGTGGGATTCTGCCAGTTTGGACCGGTTCAGGTGAACCACTAGCTCCGAAGATCAGGTGGGAGTGAACCAGTGGTGGTATTCAACGCGGTTTGGCCCAGTTCTGGTGAACCGGTAGTAGCGATGAGCAGCGGAGACCGAACCATTGGGCCCACCCAGGCTCCCATACTCACTTTTATCTGCTGAATTTGAACCGCAGTTGCTTTGCACAGCACAGAATAGTGCCGCATGGCAGCTGCTGAAGCAACCAGGATCGTGCAGGCTTGCAGGAGGCGAGTTAGAACACCTCTGCGCCTACGCAAACGCCTCTGCGCCTGCACAAAGTGCGCGTTTGGCATGTGCATGCACACAAAGTGTGTGCACATGTGCGAAGCGTGCCCACCAAGCCACGCCCATCGAATTGGTGGCAAAAATTTTTGCATCCCAGCACTGGAGTGAACCGGTTCACTCTGACGATCATGTGGGCCCACCCGCCCACTCTGCACTGACTTTTATTGTCCCAGCTGATCAGCATGGAACAGTGGATTGTCGCTCCTCAGCTGTGTTACTCCCCTGAAGTAACATAGCAGGTAAGGATTTTTGCATTGCTGTTCACGCGCAAAGCACGTGATCACCGAACCGGTCGTTGTACCAGCAGCATCCCACCCCTGTCTATATAGCTTTAAATACTGCTTTTCCGAACTTTGCCCTTTTCATTTATTTATTTTTTTAAGTTACAGGCAACGGCCTACCAAGATTTTTTAAAAAATAAATTTTCCATCATACTCAGAAAATGAAGATAACCATTTCCATCCAAAGTCAGGAAGAACAGCAGCTATAAAAGACAGGGATTTGCCTTGGTATCTCCTACTCCTTTTATCTTAACTCTGCTCCTTCTGAAGAAGGAAGTTCTTCTCTAACTATTCACTATTCTGAGTAAAGAGAAGAGTCGTTCAAATTCTTACAACACGCCAAACAGCTAACAGTCCAAAATGAAAAACAAACCCTAATAAAGATCACTAAAATGGAAGGCTTCACACAATTCTAGTTCATAGCCTGAATAGGCTGTTTCCAAGATGCGTGATAGACAATTGGAGGCATCTTTAAGAAGACTTCTCCTGCTGACTTTTCTAGACCAGTCAGATTCATATCAAGATGGGGCTTAATCATTGGACCTGTGTAGCAGTGGTGGGATTCTACCAGTTTCCCTACACTGGTTCGGTGATCATGCACTTCGCACGTGTGTGTGCAGCTTTCCAAGCACTAGCTGAGGCTCTGCCGCACCAATCAGCTGAGAGGATAAAAAAACAGAAAAGCACAGGGGCAGGTGGGAAGGCCGATCCTGTGCTTTTCTCTTCTTTCTCCTCTCAGTTGATAGTCGGAGCTTTTGTTCAGCCCAACGGGCCAAACCGGTAGCGTTTCACCACTGTGATGCAGTGATTAGAGTGCAGTACTGCAGGCTAACTCACTGCTCACTGCCAGAAGTTTGATTCTGACCAGCTCAAAGCCCATTCTTCCAAGGTTGGTAAAATGAGGAACCAGATTGTTGATGTTTACAGATATGCTCACTCTGTAAACTACTCGGAGAGGACTGTAAAACACTGTGAAGTAGTATTTAAGTCTAAGTGTTATTGCTTTTGCTATTGTAACACACTTAGACTCTGAAAATGTTTGCCAATATGGAGTCCAATATATTCCATTATATTCCAGAAATATCCCTGGACATTTTTTGATATCTGGGATCCCATCTCTAAGGCAATGGCAACATTAATGGTGAGGTGCAAGCAAGGGTGAATACAGCCTGGATGCATTGGCGAGAACTCACTGGTGTGACTCACTGGTGCGAATGCCAATCTGTCTTAAATCTGAGATTTACAAGACAACCATCTACCCTGTTGCACTGTATGGCACTGAATGCTGGGCAGCAACAACAGGACAGAAAGCTGTCTCCATGCCATGGGAATGCAAATATTCCACTGGATATCGGGCATCTTCCTTCTTGACCACATCACAAAATGCACCATTTGACAACATTTTGATGTTGCACCAATTATAGAGAAGATGAAAGAAGGTCGGCTTTGTTGGTATGGACATGTCCAGAGAGCAGCACCTTCCACCATTGCCATGACTGCCTACCAACTAGAAGTCAATGGCCAGGTACCTCGCGGGTGCCCAAAACAAAAGTGGCAAAACACCAACAACAAAGATATGTAAGCCATGGGCCTGCACCCCGGAGACTCAGTTGACTGTGCAAAGTGGTGCTCAATGATCTGAAAAGCGGGCCTTGCACCTGCAGGAATACACTAGGAAGAAGAAGATATCCCAGAATATTCCAACAACTGTACTTTCTGGGTACTCTTCAAAGTAGCTTAAGTAGAACTTCATCCAATAGTCTAAAAGAACTGTAACCAGGGCATAAATCAGGGGTTGTCAACCCTCAGGCAATGACCCACAACCGGCTGTGGCTTATTCAGAACTGGGCAAGTAGCAGGCCAGTGCAAGAAGTGGCCCAGAGTGTACTTATGCAAGTCGAGCTGCATGTATGCACGCTAGCTCGCCACTTGTGCAGCTTGGTTTGCCTCCCCACCCCCAGCCAGGCCACCAAGCTACAAAGTGTTGGGGACTGCTGACATAGATAACTAGTGTTGACCACAATAGTTCAGAAATCCAATGTCAGAATAATAGAGTTGGTAGGAACCTTGGAGACCTTCTAGTCCAATGCCCTATATTATTTTAGACAGATGATTGTCCAATCTCTTCTTTAAAATCTCCATTGTTGGAGCACCCACAACTTCTGAAGGCAAGTTGTTCCACTGGTTAATTGTTCTAATGTGTCAGGAAATTTCTCCTTAGTTCCAGGTTGCTTCGCTCCTTGATTAGTTTCCATCCATTGCTTCTTGTCCTGCCTTCAAATCCTTTGGAGAATAGGTTTCAGTCAACCTGTGACAAAACGAGCAAAATCTATGAGGAAAGAAATAAGGACTGACTCATGTAGTATTTGTAAATAAAAATATATCACAGATTCATTGTAATGTTTCAACAATCTTTTCTTTGATGAGCAAATTAAATTTCAGTGAGCACCCCAAAAACACTCCATGAATTTGATGCCTATTCTTTGCATTAGCTTTTGCAAAACAATGCCTTATTGTGTAAGTCAGTTCCATTCTGAGCTTTCCAGGGCTTAAATGTTTGTCTCTGTAATGCTGAGCCATGTGCTTTGGAATACAGCTGTCTTTGTTTCGAAAAGGCCAAAAATAGCAAGATCTGCTTCTGCAAAGTGGTGTGCTAAATTATTTACATTTCAAAGCCCACAAGAAGAAACGAGGACAGTATTTCCACAGTTTGCTTGTCTTGACAGATACTCCTTTTGTCTCATTTTATAAAACTAATTTAGTCCTCACTTTTCTATATGTCATTTGCCTCCTTTTTCATTTATATGACTAGCACACTAGATATTATTATGCAAGCCATTGTATTTGTTTGCATCTTTCCTGCAAAGAGAATGAAGAAATAGATTGATATGCAGCATTTTATCATCACCATCAAATGTCTCCCTAAGGTTTATTTTTATGTTTGAAAGGTCACCCTGGTAAGATGAAGATCTGGATTAACATTGATTTAAAGATGATGCCATCAATAAAACCATATAAACACTTGCACCTATTGGAATATTTGATGGGGGCAGTGGTTAGAATGCAGTATTGCAGACAAATTCTCCCACAGTCTGGAGTTCGATCCTGACTGGCTCAAGGTTGACTCTGACTTCCATCTTTCCAAGGTCAGTAAAATGAGGAACCAGATTGTTGAGGGCAATATGCGGACTCTGTAAACCACTCAGAAAGCCCCACCCCCCCCCCACTAGCGGAAAAAACATTAAAAAAAAAACTAATAGCCATGCGCCCCTGGGTGATAAATAAAAAAAAAAAAAAAAAAATGTTATAAAGCACTATGGAGAGTTATCTGAGTCTAAGTGTTATTGCTATTATTTGCCAAAATCCAAGGCCAGCCATCTCAATCTCAAATCTTCCAGATATAGGGCTGCCAACTGTCAGAATTGCTAGCAGACACATTCTCTTGGAATTCAAAGTGGTAGAATCTTACCATATTTGGAAGATCCTAGATAGGGAAAATCTATCCTATAGCATGGGCCAGGGCGCTTTTGGAAATTGGAGAACCACTTCACAAAAGGATAGATGCAGAAGAGGGCTGCCTATTCACAAAATGGATGAAACCTCCAATTTATTTGAAGGCAAGCTGGCACAGTTAGTCCTGCAACCAGAATGCTTTTGACTACCGTAATGAAATTTATTCACAAAGCATGTGAACAGAAATTAAATTACTGCTTTAATGACTGCACTGAGGCCACGAATGGCTATTATTTACTAAGGCTCTGTGACTGTATAAGATGTTTTCTTATTCATAAAAGCATGGATGTAGAATTTAGGTGTAAAATCTTCAGCTTAGAGGAAACATATACTTCAACAGTAGCCAAAATCTAGCCCACATAAAAATCCATGAAATAGATGCATCCAGGTTTTTTTAAAAAAATGTTTTTGCAGAAGTTTTGATGAGTAGAATAGATTAATGCTTTCAGGTGCTTGAGATACCAACTACAGTATTTGGAAAACTTCTCTTGATATCATCCACTGGGATTTTCTAAGCTGATTTGTATAATGTAGGTCTTGAAACCAATATATTGAATCTAATCATCTAGAGGCTCATAGGCTGATAGGTCTCCATGAATAAGGGAAGCACAATGGACATTGCCAAAGGACTAGTAGGTGATTGGTATAGTTAGGACCATGAATACTTTTTGAGACTGCTTTGTCTACATTTCCTGCCAAAATATATGGGAAAACCCCATTCTAACCGCATTAGGCTTAGGGTTAGATCTCCATGAATTCGGAGAGCAAAATGGACACTTCCCATGGATTCTGAGCCCATGAATATGGTTAGGAGCATTCACATTTTTAAGGTCTGTATTATCTACATTTCCTACCAAAATATAGGGAAAATCCCTTATGCAGAAAATCCTCTAAAGGTTAGGGTTAGGCCTCCATAAATTCAGAGACAAAAATGGACATTGCCAATTTATTTGGAGCCCATGACTGTGGTTAGGAGGGTGTATACTATTTGAGTTTGTCTTACCTACGTTTCCTGCCAAAATACATGGAGAAATCCCTTTCGTGAAAAATTTACTTAGGGTTAGGGTTCGGTCTCCATGAATTCAGAGAGCAAAATGGACATTGCCAATGGATTTGGAGCCATTGGGTATGGTTAGGAGGGTGCATACTATTTGAGTTTTCCTTGTCTTCGTTTCCTGCCAAAATACATGGGGAAATCCCATAAGCAAAAAATCCACTTAGTGTTAGAGTTAGATCTCCATGAGTTCAGGGAGCATGATGGACATTGGCAATGGATTTGGATCCCATTGGTATTCTTAGGATCATTTACACTTTTAGAGCCTGACTTATCTATTAGGAGGCAGAGAATAGATGGGGGCAGGGCCAGTCAGAGGTGGTATTTGCCGTTTCTCTGAACTACTCAAAATTTCCACTAGTGGTTCTCCAGAACTGGTCAGAAGCTGCTCAATACCTCCTCTGGTTAGTCTCCATAAGCTAAAGGAGCAAAATGGACATAGGCAATGGATTTGAACCATACTGTCCAAATTCATTGACAATGTGCATTTCACTCTCTGAATTCATGGAAACTTAACCAGAGGTAGTACTGAGGAGCTTCTGACCAGTTCTGGAGAACCAGTAGTGGAAATTTTGAGTAGTTCAGAGAGCCAGAAATTACCACCTCTGACTTGTCCCGGCCCCATCTATTCTCTGCCTTCCGAGTCCCAGCTGATTGGCTGGGTCTTCTTTTATTGCCCTGCACAAGAGAACAGAGCTGGAAAGAAGGTTAGTGGGGTGGGGAGGGAATGGGGATTTTACGGTATACTTCTCCTGGAGTGGGGAAGCAATGGAGATTCTACAATATCCTTCCCCTGCCATGCCCACCAAACCATACCGAACACCATGTCCACAGAACTGGTAGTAATTTTTTTTGAATTCCACCACTACATCTAACCGTATCCCTCTGTGAATTTTTCACTTATGGGATTTCCCCATGTATTTTGGCAGGAAACATAAACAAGGCAAACTCAAATAGTATGCATCCTCCTAACCATAGCCCTGAGCTCCAAATCCATTGGCAATGTCCATTTTGCTCTATGAATGCATGGAGACCTAACCCTAAGTGGATTTTTCACCAGTGGGATTTCCCCATGTATTTTGGGATGAAACATGGTTAAGTCAGGCTCTAAAAGTGTGAACGCTCCTATCCATACTGATGGGTTCCAAATCCATTGCCTATGTCTATTTTTCCCATTGAATTTATGGAGACCTAACCAGAGATGGTACTGAGCAGTTTCTGCCCAGCTCTGGAGGACCAGTTGTGGAAATTTTGAGTAGTTCAGAGAACCAGCAAATACCACCTCTAACTGGCCCCGCCAGACCAAGGGCTTCCAGTAGCAAAGCTGTAAATTAATTCCTGGCAAATAGTCTCCAAGGCACGAACCACTATAAGCAAATCTTCATAATAATAAGCGAACTAATTGTCTCCTCTAAGCACCACTCTCCTTTTGAGTGTCTTTATTCACCAGGGAGACGCTATTCAGTGTCCATGTGTGCCTTTCTTTTTTTTTTAAACAAATTTTATTAATTTTTACAGACATACAAAACATAAACACACAGAAACACAAAACATAAAAACATAAAAAACACACTCCACCAGGAATTATCCAGAACCAAAGACAAGATACTGAAGGATGAAAGAAGCAATGTAATCTACAAAAGCAACTGTAACCATTGCAACCAATTATGTGTGGGACAAATATCACATCAATTAAAACCAGGATCTATAAACACAGTAGCAGTCAAATGCCACAATCTCAAATCTTTAATTTCTACCCATACCAACACCAAACAGCAATGGAAAAATCATCAGCCATGCTACCATCTGCCACACTCATGAGTTCATCAAAGCCTGGCACTCTACAAGCAATTCCATCAACAGACATTGACCTACAACCAGGATATGAACCCCTCAGAATCCAAATCAACCACACAGTCAATCATAGAGAATACTGATCCTCAACCAACCCACACAAGCCCCCCCAACAGTTCACCTCCCAATGACCCTCACTGATGTAACCTCCCCATGACAAGACTTTCACTGATGACTCACACCTGACTCATCACAAGGCCTACTGACCACAGGAAGCTCTTCAGACCTAGGCTTCCTTACAGAGCATAAAACACAATCTTAATCCTGACAAAACCTCTTTTATTTCCACAACTGTGAATTATGTTTATTCACAGCTGTCCAGGCTTCACAAACAGTCTTTCAGGGGAATATTTATAAACACCCACCTTATCACACTTAGAATGTGGCCAGAGAACTAATTGCCAGATGCAGGGCAAGGCCAAACTTGACACAGAGTCAAACATAACTTTTCAAAGCTTAAACCGACCAGATGAACTAATTGCTTCCTGCAAAAAGTCACATCTCATTCACTCCTCTTTTATGTCCTATGGGAAGGGCCAATCATATCCGAGATGAGTTGACCCTGCTTTATCAATTGTTCTTGCCTTCTGCTAGCTCTGTGTATGCACAGACTGGGAACCAGTTCCAGAAGCTCCTCCACATCACTGCTGTCCGAACCCAAAGGCAGATGTTGACTGCCAGCCTGCCCTGGCCCCATCTCTGCCTCTGATGCAGAGTCTTCCTTAGCCTCCAGACCTGGCCCAGGTTCCTCCCCAACCTCCTCACTACTGTCCGACTCTGCTGCCAGCTCCACCAGCTGCTGGTGAGCCACAACAGAAGCCCATATATACAGAAGAACACTGACATCCTCTAAACTCCACTGAAAATGTTACCTGACCTGGTAATGAAATGTTTGGAAACCAACCTAAAAGCTTCTAGAACAAACCTTCACCTTTATTAAGCAAACATGACACCTTTATGTTGTTCATTGAAGGACTGATAGTCTTTCCAGATTTCCATATGAGCTCAGAAACAAAGATGTTGCTCCTTTAAGAAAACCCTCACTTTACTGAATGGACCTTTTAAAACAGGGGTGTGAAACTCATGGCCTATGGGCTGGATGTGTCACATGCTGGCCAACCCCCAACCCCACTCTTTGAAGAGGGAAACTATCATGATATGTCATGTGACTACAATACGATGCTGTGAGTTTTCCACACGAAAGTAGTCTGGAAACCTGGAAAAGGCTTCGTTCCATCGAAGAACGCCAGACAAGTACTCTGTTTGCAATGAAGTCCAAAGTGTTCCCTTGGAAATATTTCTGTGAATTGCATAACTCCAGTGCTTGAATTAACTTATTTAAGTTGTGCACAATAGCTGGTTCCACAAGCTAACAAAACAGGCTGGGTTGGCACAATAGTCTAACCATGTTTGAATCCTAAACAAACTTAGCACATGGTCCAAATTCATCTGCTAGCTCTTTGAATGTGAAGCAAGTCAAAGTGCTTACAGCTGTGTTAAAGAAGCCTTGGATTGAGAGCATAAACTGTTCCACTTTTAAAATAGTAAAGATTACCTTAAGATTTCTGCTGGCAGTTTGCCACCAAAATGCTCCGGGCTGTGACTTAATCAAAAGGAAATGCCATTTTTTTAGGCAGGGTGGAGGATGAGCAGGTTAAATGGATTGCATCGCTCAGTGTTTACTTAAACTTTTGAAGTCTACTTCTTTGCATTTTTTTCCAACAAAATTTGCAAATGCCTTTTCCAATTTGCCCTTCAGCCTCCTTTATGTCTGCTTTGATTTATTTACATAGGTTTATAATCTACTCTCTCCACAAACTTTCTGGGTGGGTGCTCACATTTAAACAAGCAGACAGTTAATGTTGTACATTAAGCAAAAGTCCAACCAAAGAATGCTTGGTTTTTATATTTTGCTCCTGTCTTTTAAGAAATGTTCATAGGGTATGGTCAAAAGTCAAAATGGTGCCATCATGATGTGAATAAAGGAGAGGGGATTGGACTAGATGACCTACAAGCTCCCTTCCAACTCTTGTTAATCTGTAATCTGTAATCTCTGTGTTGCACAAATGACACAAGTTGTACTATTCATCTTAAATTTTTAAAACATACCTTGCAGATGCCGCCATATTTTACTTTCTTTTGTACCGCTATACTCTCTGCTATTCTGCCTCTTTTGTTGTAAACACTTGAAATAATATTCTGATAAAGACTTGAGCACATACTAACTAGGCTAGAAATTCCAGTTGCTGCAAAGAATAGAAAATAAACTGTGTTCAGAGAATTAGAAGAACTATTTAGACCCCTGAATTTAATATTTTCGAGAATTCAAATGGAAGCATTCTGGCTGATTTTTTCCGCACCCCCCCCCCGGGTATTATCCTTCCCTTCTCATCCAGTTTTGTGCTATCTCTACCTCTTTATCCAAGTCATTAGTGAACATGGGACCAGGCTCCCTTGAAACCATATTTGTTCCATCCCACCGGGTCAGGCAGAGAAGATGTGCTGCAGACCCCCCAGTTAAAGAATTCCAACTGGGAAGGTCTCTATTGTTGACCCCGCCCTGTGGAATATTCAGAAAAGGAGTCAAAACACAACTCAATTTGGCCTTTCATGGGTAGCTCAGAAGAACTTGTAGCCATGGGGCTGTTGGTGCCCTGAGAGACCTCCCTTTGCCTTTTAATTAAGTTTCATAGTGCTTAATCACCCTTGCCTCTTTCTAAATTCTACTTCTTTTAATTTTTATATACTGTTTTTATATTCTAAAGCTTCTCTGAGGGGATGAGCAGTTCACAAATGCAATAAACAAACAAACAAACAAACAAGCAAGCCAGCAAGCAAGCAATCAAGCAAAAAAAATAATGCTAGGGCTTTAAATTAAATGTAGCACCGTTCAATTCATCAAGATAAATTACTGACAAAACCATGGTTATTTGAGTTACAGCTCAAAAATGATTAGCCTCCCAAGAATCTTCTCAAGTGTCTACTCAATGCCTCCTCCCTGAGCCTTCCTTTCTCTTCCTTTTGAACATAGGAGTGGAACCTATTTTTTTCAGTCAATTGGTATATCATCTATTTTCTGCAGTTTCTCAAAGAGTTTTGACTAAACTGTGAGCAAGCTCTTTCAGTACCCAAAACGCAATCCTTTCAGCCATGGGCACGTTATCTCATTTAAGAGTAGTAAGTTCTATCACAATTGAATTGGATTCCTGCTCCTTCAACCAAAACTTCACAATTGGACAAGTGAATGCATCTCCTCTCAGGAGACTGAGTCAAAATAATGGTTCAGTGGTGCTGCGTTTTTTTTTTATCATTTGTTGTTCCTTGATTGTTTTTCCTCAGCAGTCAATGTATGCTTCCCTCTTCTTTTATAATGAATACAGTATATCTGAAGAAGACTTTCTGTTGTTCTTGGAAAACCTCCACTCATTCTGAGTATTGGCCTGACACTATCTCTACAATTCCGAGTTTCTTGTAAAAAATGTATCTTTCCTTGGTGACTCAATTCTCTTCTCATCTTCTATACATGCCTCTTTGATTTTCAGCTTTTCACTAAGTTTCCTTATGCTTTTTGACATCTTCTGGTTTTACTCGTAGAAATTGTTTGCAATTATGCTTTTCATTTGTCCTTTCTTAGAACCTCCCACCCATCATTAGCTGCTTTCCTCAACAGCTCCCCTTGCATGGAATCATAATTGTAACTGCTCTGAAAGTAATACAGTTTGCTTGTTTGAAGACTGAGGACTTCAGACAGGTACAGTTTTTTGAGTAGCAAAAATTCCAGGATTATATTGACATTTCCTTCTTTTGTTTCATGCTTGAATGGGGGAGAATTGGAACTTTGGGAATGATGCAGTGGTTTTACTTTATGTGTAATGTTGCCACAACTGGTTCTTCCAGTATGTGTATGTGTATGCATGTGCTTGTATATGTATCTATACACACGCACAAAATTACATAATGGATAGCACAATGGTTAGATCATCTCTTATGATGCAGGAGATCATGGTTCAAATTCTGTTTGTTCCCCATTTTACCTGTAGAAGTCCTTGGGTAAAGACCCCCTAATGCTTCACCTGCCTATCTCAAAATATGAGAATGATACTAACTAAGACAGTCATGCTGGCTAGGACAATGCCCAACAAATCCATGTCAGATGTTGAAGAATGAGGACTATCCAATCATAAGTGAGCTACTGGAACAAACCTACACAGACAAGATAAGAGAACCTGAAACTGATGGAATGTTACTACAACAGTCAATTTAATGAGAGGGGATATATGAAACGTATGAAGGACATATGGATGGACAGAAGATCTGTACCCACACTGAGAAACAGCTAGTTACCTAATTTACCCAATAAATTGTCAAAGATTTAAATCCATCCCACAAAACTTTTTTGGGGGGTGGGATGGGGTGTGGACATGGTGTGTCATATTCTCTTCAATGGCAGAGATGGTAGAGAATGGAACATCATTTGCTTATTTGTTTTTCAGATGTTTTTCAACACAGTGTGACCCTGGGTGGCATATAGATTAAACAAACAACAAATCAGAAAAGAAAAAAAAAAAGATTGAAGAACATCATATAACAATAAACAGACAGTAGGTAAAGGTTCCCCTCGCACATATGTGCTAGTCATTTCTGGCTTTAAGGGGGCAGTGCTCATCTCTGTTACAAAACTGAAGAGCCAGTGCTGTCTGAAGATGTCTCCATGGTCATGTGGCTGACATGACTAAACACCAAAGGTGCATGGAACACTGTTACCTTCCCACCAAGGTGGTCCCTATTTTTCTACTTGCATTTTTACATGCTTTCGAACTGCTAGGTTGGCAGAAGCTGGGACAAGTAACAGGAGCTCACTCCATTACGCAGTGCTAGGGAATCAAACCGCTGAACTGCCGACCTTTTTGATCAACAAGCTCAGTGTCTTAGCCACTGAGCCACCATGTCCCTAAGCAGACAATATATAAGTATAACAGGTAAAATGGTGACCAAGCA
Organism: Notechis scutatus; assembly: GCF_049901735.1. NCBI lineage: Eukaryota > Metazoa > Chordata > Lepidosauria > Squamata > Elapidae > Notechis > Notechis scutatus. Next base: position 156,677,505 of record NC_142012.1, read on the forward strand.
CAAAACAATCCCAAAGGTGAACTCCCACTCAACCAGGTCCTAACACCTGGGGGAAGAACCAAATCATAGAGAGCTTTTGGTAAAGGAGAAAAGAATACAGAATAACAGAAAAGAAAGGAGGGAAGGATACAGAATACAGAATAACAGAGTTGGAAGGGACTTCAAGATCTTATGGTCCAATGCCCTACTCAAGACCCTACCGTATTTGCCGGCGTATAAGACGACTGGGCATATAAGACGACCCCCAACATTTCCACTCAAAATATAGAGTTTGTTATATACTCGCCGTATAAGACTACCCCTCTTCCACACACCTTCCACTTTTGCACTTTTTTTTTTTTTTTTTGGACGCATTTTCTGCTTTGGACAATTTTGAAATGAGCTAATCCAATTTTGAACCAAGAATATGCAAATAGCTATGGAGTTTAGAAATGAGTTTTAAAAATATTTTTCATTGCTTACCATTAAGCGTAAAATATGTTGTAAATAAAATGAGAACACAGGAAACGTTCTCTTCTCAATACAGCTGATCTCTCTCTCTCTCTCTCTCTCTCACACACACACACACACACACACACACACACACCAAAAACCCGGACACTGAAAAGGCTGCCAAGGAACAGTATATTCAATGCCTTCTCTTTAATCAAGAAACAAGGAATTCCTTAGAATCTTTTTTTTTCCCCAAGTGGCCCTCTTTAAAAAAAAAATGGAGGTAACACTTTCATTCAAAAAGTCTTCCAGTATCTGGAGTCGCTCAGACATATTGAAGTGAGGCAGGAGAGTAAGTGAAATTTGAAATGATCCAGCTACCGTTTTCTTCCCCTCCCGCCCGAAGGCCATTATCTCCACGTCAAAACGAACGAGGGGAGGCAAAGAAGCCAAACACGCTAAAAAGGATCTCTTTATTTTCCTACACAAGGTCACACCTACTTTTCCGCATTCAAAGGACAACCTCTCCTCACCACCACCACACACACACACACACACCCCAATACCCGCAAACAATGTTCTGGGCATTAATCACCATTGCTACATTAACCTGGTAAATTTATACCCTGCCTCCCCCAGTGTTGCTTTGACGGCAGGATTTCACACAGCGGGCGCTCGCTGGCTCTCTTCTCCGCTCTCCCACCGTTCGCACATGTTGGAAGCACCGTAAACCTGATAACCCACCCGGGGCTCCCCATCCTTAACCTACAGCCGCCCGCATGCAAAACCTGCGTGCAAAAAGAAAAAAAGAAAAAGAAAAGTACGCCGCACGTGAGGATCTTCGAATCCTCTCCTCCCCACACCGCTAAGGAAGGAAGAGGGGAAAGGTTGCGCAGCGCGTGTCGAGTGACACCCGCCACACACACACACACACACACACACCGCCCTCCCCCAGCCTCCTCCCGGCTGCAACTCAAGCTCGAAGTGGGAGTCGGAGTCCTCCCGGCGTATAAGACGACCCCCACTTGGAGGCATGTTTTTCAGGGCAAAAAAGTCGTCTTATACGCCGGCAAATACGGTATATTATTTTGAACAAATGGATGTCCAATCTTTTTTTAAAAAACCTCCAATGATGGAGCACTCATAACTTCTGAATGCAACCCTTCCACTGATTAATTGTTCTCACTTTCAGGAAATTTCTCCTTAATTCTAGGTTGGATAGGTTTTCCTTGATAGGTTTTCATCTATTACTTCTTATCCTGCTCTTAGGTGCTTGGGAGAATCAGTTGAGCGCTCCCTCCCCCATGACAGCCTCTCAAATATTGGAAGTTTGTTATCATGTCACATCTAATCAAGTATCGTGACAACCTCTAGTAGAGGCCTGTAGTATATCAGGGAGAAGATCATTCCAGAATATAGGCCACCACACAAAAGAAAAAGTTCCTACATCTCATAAGATGCAAAAACTTAAAAGAAGGTACCTTCTTTATGGGAGTCGGGTAAGCAGGTGTTCTTAGGAGAAGACATTCCTTCAAGTAATAAAATCCTATGCCATGTAGGTCTTTAGAAATAATAACCAGCACCTGGAATTGCATCCAGAAACTTGTTGGAAGCCAGTGCAGTTCAGAATAGTGATGTTATGTTGATAAGTAAAACTAAGATCTCTCACTCCTCACATTTTGGGCAGAATCATTGGAAGCTTTTCCCTATGTGAAGCTTTTTTCTTTGTGAAGCTCATTGTAAGTGTTATGCTACAAATTTTGCCTATCTTTGTATGGCATGCTTGATCAGGTCAAGACAAGACCTGGGAGAAGCCTTTCTGTAGCATACCAAACCTGTTGAGCACCTGAGGGCAGGACAAGAAGCAACGGGTGGAAACTAATCAAGAAGAGAAGCAACTTAGAACTAAGGAGAAATTTCCTGACAGTTAGAACAATTAATCAGTGGAACAACTTGCCTCCAGAAGTTGTGAATGCTCCAATACAGTGGTGTAGGGTTTCCTGCTTAAGCAGGGGGCTGGACTAGAAGACCTCCAAAGTCCTTCTAACTCTGTTATTCTATTCTATTCTATTCTATTCTATTCTATTCTATTCTATTCTATTCTATTCTATTCTATTCTATTCTATTCTATTCTGTGTTTATTTTTTTAAGTCTTAACCATCTCTATTTTGGCTTAAAATTGAATTAATAAACCTCACTAGGATAAGTGAGTAGTGTAAACAGAACCATTATATACTGCTATTCAGCAGTTGTACTTGAAGGAGATTCTGGGGAGGGAAGGAAAGAGGAAGGAAGGAAGGAAGGAAGGAAGGAAGGAAGGAAAGAAGGAAGGAAGGAAGGAAGGAAGGAAAGAAGGAAGGAAGGAAGGAAGGAAGGAAGGAAGGAAGGAAGGAAGGAAGGAAGGAAAGAAGGAAGGAAGGAAGGAAGGAAGGAAAGAAGGAAGGAAGGAAGGAAGGAAGGAAGGAAGGAAGGAAGGAAGGAAGGAAGGAAGGAAGGAAGGAAAGAAGGAAGGAAGGAAGGAAGGAAGGAAGGAAGGAAGGAAGGAAGGAAAGAAGGAAGGAAGGAAGGAAGGAAGGAAGGAAGGAAGGAAGGAAGGAAAGAAGGAAGGAAGGAAGGAAGGAAGGAAGGAAGGAAGGAAGGAAGGAAGGAAGGAAGGAAGGAAGGAAGGAAGGAAAGATTAGGTGTATAGGGCCATAGTGTTGTTCATCCCTTACTTATATTACACTATTTTCTCTTATTATCTCTTCCTTGATCATAGATTTACCCTTCCTGCCTACCCATTTTCTTCTCCAAATGATCGCTCAGCTCCACTTTAATCTAATCAGGGAGTCTATATTTTGCTAAATGTTTCTCTTGCAATGAGTGATTCTTCACTTGCAAGTAGAGATACACACATCGTGAATGTCCTGCTCTTTTGCCCAAGCACCAATCAAGGTTTTTCCTCTCCTCTCCTGTACAATTCGTTTTAATCAGATCATTAGTATTCTCCCTCATTAACCAGCTACTTCTCAATTTAATTAAAATTTAGGCTATATTTCTTTTTATCAGGAGCCAAAGGTTCCAATTACATTTTATTCTCATTACAACAGGGCTGAGTCCTGTTAGCCAAGAGGTATTTGGTTAACTCATTCCTTACACTGAGATATCCTGTAAGATTGGTTTCTAAGCCACTTGTAGACTTCACAGTTTTATGTTTATTGCTCTGTTTTGTTTTTCATCTAGTCATTTTACAATACTAATGCACATTGTGAGCTTCTTATAAAAGTCTTCAAAATCATCAAAGTGTTATTGTGTGTTTATATATGTAGACATGTCTGCCTGACATGTGGTGGAACATTTCGTGTCTATATAGGCCTTACCAGCCACCTGCAGACACATCATGGACAGCTCACAACCGGTTAGATGTCAAGGTCCTCTTCGGACACGATGGATCAACATCATATGTAGACAACTCTAAGCCATTGGCTCAGTGTTTCACAGCTATTTCCTTACCTAAACAGGGAAAAAGAGTACGCACAGGCAGGCAAAAAAGCAGTGGCAGTTACTTTCAACTTCCCACTGGCTTACCCATTGATTTTCCTTCTTGCAAGCTGGAAAAGAGCATTGGAAATGTCCATCCTGTGACTGTGGTTGACCATGGCAGCATAGCAGAGCAGCAGAACAGACATGCCCATATTTTTTCCAAATTTCAATCCTATGGGAGACACATTATGTAAGTTAGCCCAATCAAGGTATGTTGATTCAATAATTGTTGCTCTATGATGCATCATTTTGCCCAGTTGAAGGTTATAAACAATCAGACAAACACAAAGATTTTAGTGGTACGTACAAACATACACAAACATATACTGTATATACCATGTTTCCCTGAAAATAAGACCGTCTTATATTTTTCCCACCAAAAGAGGCACCAGGTCTTATTTTCAGGGGGGTGTTTGTCGTCCACTGATTCACTTCACTTGAGCACATTACCCCTGGCCTCCTTTTCAGTTTCAAAGGAATTCAGAAACTTGGCAAGACTGGTAAGGCTGGCGAGGTTTCCCTGAAGACGTCTGCAGCCAATAACAGAACTCCAGATCGATCTGGAGCTCCGTTATCAGCTGCAAAGGCCTTTAGGAAAGCCTAAAGAAGAAATGGACCAGCAAAGCAAGTGTCGGGGTGTGCTAGGCCTGGCTGCAACTGTCCGAAGGTAAATAGTAGGATAGCTCCACTCACTCATCCCCACCTTAGCTTAATTTTTACTTGTGCATTCTGGAGTGGGTGGGGTCTTAATTAGGGCTTATTTTAAGGGTAGAGCTTGTATTGGGTGCACAAAAATCAAGCTAGGATTTACTTTTAGGGTAGGTCGTATTTTCAGGGAAACACATACACATGAAAAAACAACTGCCTGATTGCTGACACCGCAAAAATTGTCAGTATGGAGATGTATGACTTGAATAGGACTATCTTCAGAGGTGCACAATATTTTTGGGTGGGAGCCACGCCTGATGTTTAAGTGACATGAAGGATCTGACCTCCAAAATGCAGCAGGGCCATGACAGATTGCCTTTAAATTTCATTAGGATCAAATAATTATAGGGCTGGAAGTTGCTATTGATTCAAACTTTTTGCTCTACGCAAGCATTGGAATTACAGCATCCCAACCCAGTGGCTGTTTGTCTTCATCTAATGAAGAGAAGCTCACCACCTATCTGGATCACTGGTACAGTGCTAGATTGCTTCTTGTTGTTAGGATATTTTAAGTCCCATTCAATCAGATATCTTCTTATCACTGAAGACCATTACTTCCTGTTCTGGGATGTTAAAGATGAGCTTTTGACCTCTGATGAAATATAACTCATATGATTTATGCATAGGACATTTAATAATTTTCCTTGTCTCATTAAAATGTGAATTCAGCAATAACTTTTGGAAGGGTGTTGGAGGTCAAAACAAGCAGTTTGTTGGTGATGTATATAGTTCTGTAGGACCATTGACTCACGTATTTATTGATCTGTTCTACCAGAGATGTAGTCTACAAATTGTACGTGCGTAGAACTTGTGATGTTTAGATTTTTACTTAGATGACAGTGGCAAATGAAGAGCGAATGGAAAATGAAGACCTACTTTTATTTCGACTTTCCGACGTACATAGACAAGGGTTTGGACAAGCTATGTGAGGACAGCTACAGCAGGACTCAAAAATATGAATATAATGATCATCACCATTTGTTGGAAGCCCTGTTTTTTTTTTTACAGATGGTCCTCAACTTATGAAAGTTAATTAAAATATATTTCATAGTATTATACTGCTCAGTGACAAGATGGAAGCACCACTGGCCATGAAACATGTAAACAGTTCAGAGCAGATGATCTATTGATGAAGATGATGACCATCTTACAACAGTTCATTTAGTGACCGTTCAAAGTTACAATGGTACTGAAAAAAAGTGACTTATGGCCATTTTTCACACTTAGGGTCCTTGCAGAATTTCTGTGGTCATGTGATCAAAATTTGGATGCTTGGCAACTGGTTCATATTTACGATGGTTGCAGTATACCTGGATGAAGTCAAAGCAAAGTCAAGGGAAGCCATATCCACTTAAGAACCATGTTACTTAATTAATTATCATTAACTACAATGATACACTTAACAACTGTGGCAAGAAAGATGGTAAAATGGGGCAAAACTCACTGAACAAATGTCTCACTTAGCAACATAAATTTGCTATGGTCATAAGTCAAGGACTATCTATAATATAGGTTCCTTATTTACATGATCTCTGGATGTTTTGAAAGCCTCTGAGGGCCTGAAGGGACTATTTGCCAGAAACCTGGGAAAATTTTTTGTCATAATTTTTGTCATAATTATTGTCATAATTTTGTCATAATTATTGTCATAATTATTGTCATAATTTTTGGAGCATGGTGGATCAGTTATGTTATCTCAGTTAATTTGCGTCCATACTCCCTCCTTGTATATAAAATATCGATCTTACATTACATTACTGACATTTAACCTCTATAACAGAGATGGTATTCAGCCAATTCCTGACCAGTTCTGGAGAACCAGTAGCAGAAATTTTGAGTAGTTTGGAGAACCAGCAAATACTACCTCTGACTGGCCCACATCCATCTATTCTCTGCCTCCCGAGTCCCAGCTGATCGGCTGGGTCTTCTTTGTTGCCCTGCACAGGAGAACAGAGATGGAAAGCAGGTTAGTGGGAATTTTGCAGTATATCCTTCCCATAGAGTGGGGTGGAAATGGGGATTTTACAGTATCCTTACCTTGCCACACCCACCAAGCCATGCCATGCCCACCAAGCTACACCCACAGAACCAGTAGTAAACTTTTTTTTGAATCCCACTGATTCATAAGTGTGAAAAATGGTCAAAAGTCACTTTTTATCTGTGCTGTTGTAAGTTTGAATGGTCACTAAGCGAATGATGTAAGTTGAGGACTACCTGTAGTTTCCAAAGAAATGCCGTCATAAACCTGTTACCAGGCAGATGGAGGAAACAGGTGCAAATTAGTTAATTTCTACATTACTGGAAAGACTTAGTTTCCACTTCCGTATTTCAAGTGTGAAGAAAGCAATTGCTCTTCCTCTGATTTCTCCCTGGACTGCTAAGAAAGTGCTCTCTGTTCAGTTCAGAGGCTGGGCCGGGCTCTATAAGGAAGAGAAGCTAGATAAATAACCATTCCTCTTATATAAATTAGACAGCTGGCTGGATCTTTAACAGTTCCTCTGAAGAAAACTAGCTGCAACATGACAAATGTGCCTTTCAACACCCCTTGGCTAATCACCAAGGGAGGAAGAGAAATGGAGAGACCAGCGAATTGGGAGTTACAGGATGGAAAATCACAGTTTACTGAAAAGGGGGAAAATGTGCTTTCAAGAAACTCCAAGGGACTCATTTCATCTTTCACCTGGTGGATACATCAAGCGTTGTTGTGGTTTGCCGGCAGCAGGTGCGGACGGCTGAGGTCTCGGAGAATGAGGACTCGAATGAGGGTCCTGAGTGTGATGCAGGGATGGGGCCAGGACTGTCAGAGAGTAGAGTGCTGCCTACGGAGCTTGTGGAGGCTGGCAGCAGTGATGCAGAGGACCTTGAGGACCCTGTGCCCAGTGCGTGTGCAAGCAGGGCTGCTCAAAGGAAAGAGCAGCTGCAGCAGCACGGGAGACTTGGGAGTAAGGCTGCAAGGCAATGGCTCCTCCCATAAGGGATAAAAGTGAGCCCTCAGAGGTGAGATTCTTTGCAGGAAGCAAAGAAGTTCTTGCATTTCAAGTCTTGTGGAAGTTTGGACTATCCTGGTTTGTGTTAGGAGACTTTTAGTTTTGAATATTTCCTTGCAATGTAATCTAATGTTCTTGGCAGCCTTACACAACCCTGGCAAGTCTTGTTCTTATCTGGGACAATTAGTTTTAATAGCGTTTTTACTATGAATGAACAGAATTCACAGAGAAGCATTAAGAAGTTTTGCTTTTATCTCTGTTTGGTGTTTGTTTGCTTGGAATGAGGCTTAGGTCAGAACAGGGATGCAGGTAGGGCTTAAGGCTACCTGTGAGCATGAGGAATGGGGTATGAGAATTCAGGAAAGGAACTCCTTTTCTCGGCTGACTGTTCTGTATTAGCATACTCGAAATACCCTTGTCTGATTGGTCCACACATACTGCAAGCTGATTGGTTCAATAAACTACGGTGATTGGCTCAATACGAATCAACCGCGATTGGCCGGGCCGATCGTGGGAGATTCAAAGAGCCGTCATTGGCTGCGAGCCGTGGGCAATCCCTATGTGAAGGGCCGCCGCGGCTCCAAGATCTTGTACTGATCTATACATTGAATAAAGAGCTGAAAAGTCACACTGGTCTCGAGTCTCCCTTCCCGCGATCAAACATTGACCTTTCTCATTTTTTCTAAGTAAGTGGAATGTTGCAAAGACTTTAATGGAGGATAGCAATAGCAATAGTACTTGGACTTTGCAGCAATCTCTGGGCAATTTATAATGTCAGCATATCACCCCCCAACAATTTGGGTCCTCACTTACTGACCTTGGAAAGATGGAAAGCTGAGTCAATGGAGCTCCCTGGCAGAGGGTTGCAGGTGACCATGGCAGCTGAAAACAGAGCTCGGGAACCTGTTTTCACTGGCAGAAGCACTGAGGGCTGGTCCTTCACTGTTTGCAGGGCAGCCAGAGGCTGAGCCAGAGGCTAAGCACCCTGCGGGTTGGATCTGACCCCCAGACCTTGAGTTTGACACTTCTAATCTAATCTAATCTAATCTAATCTAATCTAATCTAATCTAATCTAATCTAATCTAATCTAATCTATCTGTCTGTCCATCCATCCATCCATCCATCCATCCATTTATCTATTTATCTATCTACCATCTATGGATGGATGAGATAGAGGAGAGATGCATGGGTCCATCCATCCATTTTATTTATTCGTCAAATTTATATAGTTGCCCATCTCACAAGCAAGCGACTTGGACACTCAAGTGTCCAAGAAACTCTGGGCAATGAACCTACATTATTTCTATTAAACCCAAACAAACAAAAAATAAAAGAAACAATTTCCACGCAATTTGAGTACACAAGCGGGAAAAGTTCATTTGTGGTTCTGTGTGTCCATTGTGCAGTGTTGTTACATCCTCTGCCCTGCTGTGTTTGAAGGCTTTTCTTAGATCATGCCCTGTTTAAAAAAACATAATCTGAATGACAGGGATGTTTCCATAGTAGAGGGGAAAAAAAGTCAATATTGTTGTGCATCACACATCCAAAACAGGCTGGGCTGTGATTGCACTGTCACAATCACCTGAAGCTATAGGTGCTTCTTCGACTGGCCTAAGTTGCCATCAACATTTACTGAACAATGGAATTGAGCAGACACTGGTGTCATCTCTAGACTTCACACTGTGGTGAAGCATATTGTATTTCTGTTCAAATCAGAGTTATTTTCAGAGTTAGTTTTTCTAAAACTGATCTGCCCATCTCTCTCTCTCTCTCTCTCTTTCTTTTACCATTAGGACATTCCCCCACCCACCCTTTTCGGTGGGGTGATATATTTCTTTCCATTTCCTAGCCTCTCTCTCTGTGGCTGCTAGAGGCTGCATCTTGTAAAGTTGAGGATGTGTGACCTCTATTCCCCATTTCCCAAGGCTGGAAGGAAAAGCAAGCAAAATCCCATTTCTCCACTCCCCCCTCCATTGGGATAAACAGGGTCATTCCTTATAAATTTCCTTTCCCAATCCCTGAGGCCAGGCTTGCGTAGAACAAGCCTGTGGCAGCCTCTTCGCCAAAATGAAAATGGCTCAGCCCCCAAGCATGAGTGAGTGAGATGCATATAACGGCTGGCTAGCTTGCGATGTTATTAAAACATGAAGGATGAACCAGGCTGGCTTGCTGAGGTAGGGAGAAGGAATTTCTGGCTCAGCATTTTCTACCCCCTCCCTTCTTTTCCCCTTGCCTTAATGGCTTCCCAACCCTCCTATTGGTCTCTCTCCACCCGTTGCAGCACCAGCCGCTCTGCTGCCTAGCAACAGTGCCTCGAGTGATGTCACAGGAACTCAGAAGATTGTGCGAAGAGAATAAACAACAGTTCCTGGATTTGCCTAAAGCTGTAGCTCAGAGAAGCTTGTCAGCCTACCAGCATCTGCTGGAGATATTTTCAGAAATCAGGGCTAATCCAAATTTAACTCAAGCGTTGCTTCACACACAAGGGAGACACACCCCTTAGAGACAAGACTTGCCAGCACGGTTTTCTGTTGCGAGGAGACATGCTACCTGGATGATGATTTGGATGCTGTTTTATCTTTAAGATTGTGTGCCATATGGAAACAGCCATTAAAAAAAATTCTGAGGGATTAAAAACAGAGGAATATTCTTTGTATTGAAGCTGGGTGACGAATCTAAAAAGTCTTTCACCTAAACCTCCTGTGGTTCTACATGCTTCCTTCAATGTCCTCCATAGTTCTGTGAGTTATGTCCAGGTCTCAGAGAGGGAATTCCCCAGATCTAGATGTTCCTCAGCAAAATGCGGTGCAAATTCCCCCTCCCCAGCAAATTCCTCCTCCACCACACACCTGCACATTGAACCCCTCAAAACCACAGGTCCCACTTTTCAACACACACGTCTTTCTTCTATAAGGAGTGCTTAGGTGATACATGATTCTAGAATGATTATTCAGATACAATCCCTATCTCAGTTCATGTCCCAGAAATCCCTTCGGTACCCTCTTCCCCAAGCCGTCTATGAACATTGTAACATAGTACATATGTTACATAGTACATATACAGACCATAGTTCCAACACAAGGTACTTGCAATTTCCATGTTTCCGCCTTCTGTAACTTCTCGAGGTTCAAGGTCACGTAATCGAAACTTAGCATCAATTTGTAAGTGTTACTTTTATTAAAAAAATACATGGGGCAGATGCCTTATTCCTAACCTTACCCCCCAATATATAAAATAGAGCATTGAATATTCCAACCTTGATTCTCCTGTTGACATCCTTCTCATGTCTCATGCTGCAAAAAATGTCCACCTCTGCTGTAATGGAAATTCTAAAATGGATGGATGGATGGATGGATTTAAGAAAATTCCACCCCTTCCCGAAGCAGTCACAATGAAAAATCCTCACTCCCACTCCACCCCAGAGTAACCACAATTCCCTCACTAACTTGCTTTCAAGCTCTGTCCTCCTGCATGCAGGGCAACAAAAGAAGTTTAAAAACTACCAGTTTTTTTTTTTAAAGTGCAATCAGAACTTCTAACTTCATGAGATCTTTTTTTCCTGAGAAGTTGGAAGGTCTGATTGCACTTTTTAAAAAATTGGTAGTCACATGGTCTTCTTTTGCTGCCCTGCATGCAGGGGAACAGAGCTGGAAAGCAGGTTAGTGAGGGAACGGTGGTAGCTCTGGGATGGGGAGGAAGTGAGAATTTTGCATTATGATTGTTCTCGAATAGGATGGAAGTGAGGATTTTTTTCAATCAGAAACTGGTAGTAGGATGGTCTTTTGTTGCCCTGCATGCCAGAGAATGGAGCTGGAAAGCAAGTTAGTGAGGGAATTATGGTTGCTGCAGGATTTTGCAGGAGGCCATCCAGGACAAAAACAAGCCACAGCCTCCCAGCTGATCGGCTTGGCCAGTCCATTTGCTGCCTCCCAGCTGATCAGCATGGTTCCCGGTCATGGCCCTGCAGCTTCCCCACCCTAAATAGCAATCTCAAGACGGCTCGCCGAGGCTTGGTGTTTTAGGGCTTGACCCCAGATTTATTCTACCTTGGAGCAGGGAAGACAAGAAAAGGAGTGGCTGGGAGGGGTGGGTAGGGCAGGGCCAGCCAGTGGTGGGATCAACCAGTTCGCCGAACTGCGTAAAAAATTAACAACCAGTTCGGCCAAACTGATGCAAACCGGCTGAATCTCACCACTGCATAGCATCCTATGTGGCCGGTTGACCTCGATTATAGATAGTCCTTGAGTTATGACCATAATCAGGATCAGAATTTCTGTTGTAAAACAAGGTGGCAGTTAAGTGAATTGTGCCCAATGTTATGATCTTTTTGTCACAATTGCTAAGCAAATCACAGCAGTTGTTAAGTGAATCATGCAGATGTTAAGTGAATCTGGCTTCTCCCATGGTTTTTCTTGTCCGAAGCCACCGGGGAAAGTCACAAATGCTAACCATTTGGCCCGCCAGACACTGAAATATTTCTAAATATATTCTGGTTGTGAAGTGCTCAAATTTTGACCATGTTACTATGGAGATGCTATGATGTAAGCATGAAGTTGGGTTGTAAGTCACTTTTCTCAATGCTGTTGTAGCTTCAAACAGTCGCTAAATGAACTGAAGAGGTAAGTCAAGGACTACCTGTTCATATATTCTCTGAATTCACTTTTCCTTCCTTCTTTTATCTATGACTCTCTCTCTTTCCCTGCTCCTTCCGGGTGAAGATATGTCTTCCTGCTGAGTTTCATTATCACAAGCGCAATGGGACTTTTTTCCAGAGCAGATATAGAAATTGAGCTGAAATCAAAACCCATTTATTGATGTCACCTTCTTTGCTGTGTAATATTTTGATTGTTCAAAAGAAAAAAAAAGGGGGTAGACTCAAGCATGCAAACACAGAATGAGGCACAAAGTTAGTGATAGATTTAGGAACAAATCTATCACAGAATGTCATCAGAATAAAAAAAATGAATACCCTTCCTAAAATAGATTCTTAGCAAAGGCTCAAATATTTCCTTTGTAAAAAGATCTCCATTTTAAAGTTAGACATATCTAGATCTTAACAAACTGTTGTTGTTGGATTTTTTTTGCTGCTCATTTTGGCTCATTTTACTTTCAGGGAACTGGCAAAGAGGGGGAGGACTAAAATCAACCAACCAACCAGGTTTGATTAAGACCATGCCTGCTTTGCATGGTTAATGGTTTGGCCAAGGGATCTAGTTTAAGTGATCTAGGTTTATCTTTTGAAAAGCCCTGTTTAATGTTCATATTGGATAATTAGTCCAAGAAACCAAAAAGATGAAGAAGATGGCTCCTTGCAAATCATATGGAACTATTGTTTACTGCCTGGGCTTTCTTTAAAAACAAAAACAAAAAACCAGAATCTGGTCAACTTCACCAGGTCTTCACCTGTATTAAAAGACTCAGCATTGTTAGACCTTTTTTCTGATTGATTGGCCTACCCTTTATTCTGGAAGAGTTTTGAAGACTTCTTTGTCCCCAAGTCTACATCCTTCTAATTTTCCTCCCATTCAAATGGGCCGTTTGGTTTGAAGTGGCACTTCCGAGAGAAATCCTTGAATCAATTGCAAAATGTACGATGCTAAGTTCAGTCATCCGAAAAAGGGATAAGTAAAAACGATAAACAGGTTAGATCATTTTTCTTCCAAACTCTTGTATTACTTCTATCAACTTACAAAAGATCTTGACTATGTATCCGAATGGTCAAACAAATGGCAACTTCAAATCTCAACAAATAAATGCTCTGTCTTACATATTGGCAAAAAAATCAGAAAATAAAATACAAGCTGAATAGTCAAGATCTTGTTGATGACCCAAGCTCTGTAAAGGACCTTGGAATACTCACCTCTAATGATCTAAGTGCTAGAGCACACTGCAACTACATAGCCAAAAAGGCATTAAGAGTTGTTAACCTAATCCTACGTAGCTTTTTCTCTGGTAATATCACACTACTAACCAGAGCATACAAAACATTTGCTAGACCAATACTCGAATACAGTTCATCAGTCTGGAACCCACACTACGTATCTGATATTAGCACAATTGAGAAAGTCCAGAAATATTTCACAAGAAGAGTTCTCCACTCCTCTACTCGCTGTAGAATACCTTATGCCACCAGACTTGAAATTCTAGAACTAGAAAACCTTGAATTACGCCGTCTTCGGTCTGACTTAAGCATGGTATACAAAATCATACATTGCAATGTCCTACCTGTCAATGAATACTTCAGCTTCAACCATAACAACACAAGAGCACACAATAGATACAAACTCAAAGTAAACCGCACCAAACTTGATTGCAGGAAATACGACTTCAGCAATAGAGTGGTCAATGTCTGGAATACTCTACCCGACTCTGTAGTTTCTTCCCAAACCCCAAAAACTTTAACCTTAGACTGTCTACAGACCTCACCCCTTTCCTAAGAGGTCTGTAGGGGGCGTGCATAAGCGCACCAACGTGCCTACCGTCCCTGTCCTATTGTTTCTCTTATTCTTTTATTTTTCTTATATGTAACCATTTCATGTATTCACAACTATGTATACATTTATACTTATTATCTTGTAAACAATTGGCAAATCAAATAAATAAATAAAATAAATAAACTTTCTAACCACCAAGAATTGTTACAGGCTCCAAACTTGATTGCAGAATGTACGACTTCAGAAACAGAGTGGACAATGCCTGGAATGCACCACCTGACTCTGTTGTTACATCCTCAAACCCCCACTCCTTGAACCTCAAACTATTCACCTCACCCCTTTCCTAAGAGGTTTGTAAGGGGTGTGCATAAGGGCACAATTGTGCCTACCATCCCTGTCCTATTGTCCCCATTTATTTGTACCCATTTCCTGTATTCTTATTTATGTTTATACTTATATCTATTATCTTGTAAGCGTTTGATCATATCAAATCAAATCAATCAATCAATGAATAAATGGACGTGCATGTTCCTTGTGAATAAGTATTGTTTGTTCTTGCCAGACAGACTCCAAAATTACAGGCTTCCCATACTTTGCTTTGTTTTAAGTAGACAACCCATCAAATCAGCAAACCATCACCACCACCCAGACCTCCTCCTTGAGTGAGAAAGATTGTCTAGAATAAATAAATTAGTAAAAATGAAAGAAAGACATTGTTTGAGTTATAAAAATAGTGGGAGGGGCTTAAGTGTAATGTCCAATGTTCTAGATATATCATGCCAAATTAGGCCTTTAATATACACATCCATGCTCAGTTTCCCTCACAAATAAAGCCATAATATAATATTAGCCTAATCTTTATGGCAGTTAATACAAATTGTGCGGAATACCTTTTAAAAAAAAATGACATTTCACTATTGGTTTTTTTAACGTGAATTTTTGCGATATAAGTTTTTTTTAGAACAAGACTGCTGTTGGTAGATAACTTTCGGAGTAGACTTTCTTTGGAGACACAAACTTGTGGTGAGTGTGGATTTTTGATTAAGAAAAATGAAGACAAACTAGAATTATTTTGGTGCAAAATATTCATACTGTGCTTAAAATCCAGAGCAAATGGGGTATGCAACTTTTTCTAATGTTTTGTCTCTGGTTTCCTTTCTCTCAACCCAATCTATTTGTAAGCTTGTTGTTCAAACATAAAAATAATGGGATTCAGACCTCTGATACATGTCCTGATGACATCACACACTTAATAACATCATTATACAAATGGCATAATTTGCATCCCTTTCTAGGCAGATGTGAATGATATCATATGCAAAGTTTCCATGGTGATCTAATGATGTGCATGATGTCATCTGACCCTTTTGCAGCCCTTGCTGATGTCTACGCAGGATGTGGGCTGCTTACACTCCTGCCGGAACATAATATTAAGTAAGGGAATCAATAATGCCCTCTGAGAACATCATTTCCAAGCAACGCATTCTCTGCGTTAGACATTTATAAATGCAACATCCCAAACTGATGTTGCACTGCTAAAATCACTTTTTACCCATTAGCAGGCAGCCACAACAATGCACCTTGAGGATCATTTTCAAAGGCAGACTCAGATACAATAGAGTTAAGTGGTCTGCCCTCAAGGTGATCAAGGGCGTGGATCACTATTACTAACTCACAATAATATGCATATGTAGTTTTATAAAAACAGTAAATTGAACAGATCTAAATAGTGCTCTGCGTCTTCCCTGGTTTGTATATTATACATCAGAATGTGGTACATCAGACATTTATTTTCATTATTTTCATTCTAAGTACAGGGGAACCTCTGCAATCCGTTCTAAGACTACGATCGCAACCTGATTTGGTCATGACTGGAATCATGACCAACTGCGCATGCACAGACAAAAATTTACGTGGACTGTGCATGCGTGGAAGGGGAAATTGGCACAGAAAGGGAATCTGCCACAACCAAGTTTGTTCACCACCTGATTTTTGAATTGTGACCTGATTCAAAAATCGGGTGGATTTTTTGGTCGGAACCCAATTTGGTTGCGAACAGAAGCGTTTGCAACCCGAGGTTCCACTGTATAATCTGGGCAATTAGTAGAGATACAAATGATCTCAGCAATATTTTGGAAACTGGGCAGTTCTCCTTCATTTGATGACCTGCTAAGCTCCTTGTATGATGTTCGTTCTCTCCCTTCAAGAGATATGCATTCATATCCATTGCAGAAACGTTAACATACAAAGTGCTCATCTCTATAGTCGAAACCATGTCTCCTTCCATTGTGCTATCATTCTAGAAACTGGATTTCAGGTTTTTTCCCTATGATTAACATAGAGCTTTGAGGACTATGGTGGAAATTCATCTAATATTTGTCATCGGCTGAAAAGGATCCAAGTCATTGTTTATTTCCAAAGGTAGCTGTTAACCATGAATCATGGTTTCTTGCACTCAGATGGATCAAGAGCCTTAAAAGCTATCCCCACTTCTAATGGAAGAACTCATATTCTAATGGCTAAATAAATGTTTGGATGGTGATGTGTACATGCTGATGAAAGAATAGCAGATACCCCATAAAGCAGAGGTGTTAAACTCATGTCATCATGGTGGTGTCACATGATCTATCAGGACTTTTCCCACAGAGGTGGTATTCAGCAGGTTCTGACCAGTTCTGGAGAACTGGTAGTGGAAATTTTGAGTAGTTTGGAGAACTGGCAAACACCACCTCTGACTGGAGATTTTACAGTATCCTTCCCCTGCCACGCCCACCAAGCCACACCCACAGAACCGGTAGTAAAAATTTTTGAATCCCACTACTGTTTTCTCCCCTTTGCTAAACTGGGCGTGGCCAACACATGATGCATCCAGCCCGCGGACTGCAAGTTTGACAGCCCTCACATAAGGTACCTAACCTGAATTCCCCTCCTCCCAATTACAGGTAGGCCTTGACTTACAATAGTTCGTTTAGTGACTGTTCAAAATTACAATGGCACTGATAAAAGTGACTTATAGCTGTTTTTCCACACTTACAACTGCTGTGACATCCTCATGATCACATTATCTAATTTGGCAACTGGCTCATATTTATGTGATCACCTGGGATCATGTGATCTCCTTTTGCGACCTTCTGACGAGCAAAGTCAATGGGGAAGCCCGATTCACTTTAAAACCATGTTACTATCTTAACAACAGCAATGATTCACCGCTATAGCAAAGAAATGTTGTAAAACAGGGCAAAACTCACTTAACAAGTGCCTCACTTAGCAACATAAATTTTGGGCTCAATTGTAATCATAGGTTACGATTTGTATGTTATTATTGTTGGAGATGAATCAAATACTGTGCTGGCACTGACGATGTTATCTAGTTTGGTGATGAAATTCTGCAAAGAAAATAGGCAAGCTCAGGGATCACCAAGGACCCACAGTTTAAGCCTGAGCTACAAATATCATCTTCTGTGAATCAACTAATTGGCTAATGATTTGTTCAAATGAAACACGTACAAAAAGTGTGACCTTGCCAGCATTCTCTGCCGATGAAGTCAACAATATTCAACCTTTTTTCTTTAATTTTTTGGACTAGTCTGGCGGAAACTGAATGGATGCAGAGGTGGTATTCAGCAGGTTCTGACCAGTTCTGGAGAACCAGTAGCAGAAATTTTGAGTAGTTCAGAGAACCAGTAAATACCACCTCTGATTGGAGATTTTACAGTATCCTTCCCCTGCCACACCCACCAAGCCATGCCCACAGAACTAGTAGTAAAAAAAAAATTGAATCCCACCACTGAATGGATGGCTTAAAAATTCAGATCCTACAGGCCACCATATCGTCCCTTTAAACTACCCAGCTCCCCTATGCTTAGGTTGGGCCTTAGCTTTGCCCATTTTTAAGTTGTGGCCATGAAAGCATCATGAAGGCCTCAAACCAATGTTGTGCTTGATTGGCTTGGGCTAAAAGAACTAATTGTACTCCATTTGTAGATGTGACAATATTCTTTACTCCATGCACTGCATTCAAATATAATTCTCTCTTCAAATGTTGGCAAAGAAGCTGTCTGATGCTACTGCAGGGATAAGCAAGGTGATTTGATGATAATAATAATAATAATAAAACCCCAATGAATTATATCTATTGCTCCAGAAGCATTTTGTAGAAAGGTTATGTCTCAAATTCCTGACAGCAATGTCAAACAAGAACAAGTCAAACTCTTTTTTAAAAACCACAATAACAACAACAATCCTATTGCTTTAGTGAAAAACAGATTACATTCCTGGTTTTATGCTTGCTTTTGAATTAGGAAACTTTAAAACCAGTCATGTGTTTGATGTATGACTTATTTTTGAAAGATGACTGATGATGATGATTTTTTTTTCACAAGAAGATAATCTAAAAAGCATTGATTTCTGGAGATGAGGGCTACCTTTTAGTGGTGTGATAGGAGAAAGAGCAAATCGAATTTCCTAAATATTAATTCATTATTTAACAACTACTCCCAGTGTATTTAATAGTTTCCTCTTTTTAATCATTTTGAAAGGATAATTTGCAATTCTTTGAAAAGCTCTGAGGTTGCCTCTACGTCGTGTTCAAAGCTTGTACCTGGCTCCCTGGGCTCAGAAGGTGTTCCCATGAATGAAAGAGATGTAAAAATAATATTCAGAAGGATTTCTGAGGATTTTAAATCCTCAGCTTCCAGTCTGATTTGATGAGATCATTTTTAGAAGCAAATGAAATACATTATATCCTATCAGGCATTCCAATGAATACTTGTACATTTCCCCACGTTTTACTGTTTAAAATGCTAGGTGTATATTGCAAAATTGCTGGAGTGCTTCCAGAGAATGACCTATTTGCATTTTCTGTTATGGTTGCAATCTCTTAAGTTTGGATTTTTCTAACTTGAGAACATTTTTTTTTAAAGTGATATTTACATTAAAGCGTCTATGTATTTCAGGGTGCAGGTCTCCAAATATATTCTTTTTTCTTTATTGTCTGCAATGTTGACCAAGTCAGGGGTGCACACACATACACACAGGTGTGGTTAAATAATCAAGATTTAATGGTGATATGATTGGTGTTCTGTGTGTTTTTTATTTGCTTTGCAGGGCATTTTCTCCCCTCCCTCCCATGCACAATCCCTGCACTAAAACACCTCTGTACAATTTGTAAAGAAACTTTGATGTGAAGCACTGTTGAAGATGTATACAAGTAATCCTTGATTTACAGCTACAATAGGGATTGGAAAGCAATGTGGTCATTAAGTGAATCACGCTCAATTTTACGGCCTTTTTGCTACGGTCCATAAGCTTTGCCTACTGACTTTGCTTGTTAAACCCCCCCTGGGAAAGTTGTATATGGTACAATCATGTGACCTGTGATGTGGCAACTGTTGTAAATACATGGCAGTTGCCAAGCAACTGAATTTTGATCACATGACTATGAGGACAGGTGTAAGTCAATATTTTTGGTGGCATTGTAACTTCAAGCAGCCATTAAGCAAATGATCATAATTCGAGGACTATATCTTAGCAAACTGCACTGTAAGGATTGAAAACCTGTGTGTCCTGAATGCCACTTAAAATCTTCTTTTTTTTGTGGATGGATGCCAAAGCTGCAAAATTAGACAAGTTTACATTCAAAAAGGAAACCATCACATTTCTCTTCAACCAGGAGTGGGATGCTATCAGTTCTGCCCGGCTCAATAGAACCGGTAGCTCTGAAGATCAGCAGACACAGAACCGGTTCTGTGTCTGCTGCTGTTTGGCCCACCCACCCACCTGGGCTGTTACCTGCCCTTTATTTCCTGCTTTTTCAACCTTAGCTGCTTTGCGCAGCACAGCTGAGGTTGAAAAAGCAGTAATGAAGTGCTTTTTCAAACATTGTGCACACACGCGCAGTGCTTATCTGCTGTCTGGGCAGCACAGCTTAAGGTGTATTACATGCGCATGCAGCACGCGCCTGGCAAAACATAATCACCGAACCGGTAGTAACACCAGTTGAATCCCACCCTGTCCTCAACCGTAAGAGAAACTAATTTTTCCTGACATTTGGCAAT
Source organism: Notechis scutatus (assembly GCF_049901735.1). NCBI lineage: Eukaryota > Metazoa > Chordata > Lepidosauria > Squamata > Elapidae > Notechis > Notechis scutatus. The sequence goes on from NC_142012.1 coordinate 156,697,644, forward strand.
GTCAACAGCAAGTAAAAAATATCAAAGGGACCCCCCCCATTTTTTTAAAGCTGGCAATGGAGGCAAGAGGCTGAGCAACCTGATTTTCTCAAGCAATCATTTGTGATTCCTAGGGTGGTTTATCATTTTTTTTTTAAAAAAAGAAACCTTCCATTTTTACAACCTAGGATTGAACTCTCAACCTTCTGAGTGGGTAAACACAGAATATAATTATTGCTCCTCTGACATTTAGAAGAGGCTGCATAATTAGGGATGCATTATGGGCATTACACATTACATTCCTTAATCCAGTTTTAGTTTTAGTCCTGCCTTAGCCATAAAAGCTAGTTGGCTCACTTTGGCCCAATTCCCAAGAAAGGATAGGTTCTAGTCCAGCCTCAGGCATGAAAGCCAGGTTGGTAAAGTTGGGCCAACTCTTGGGTAAACTCTCTCTCAACCCAACCCACCTCAAAGGGTTGTTGTTGTTGGGAAAATAAGAGGGGGAAGGACCATAAGGTAGCCTAAGCCATCTTGAGTTGTTTATAAAAATAATAAAATCAGAATGTAAATAAAATAAATAAAAAAATGGAAACCACTATTACCCAGAGGTGGGCTTCAAAAATTTTAGCAAGGAGTTCTCCGCCTAGTTGCTGGATGGGTGTGGCCATGGTGGGTGTGGCCTAGTCGGCCTCCTGTACCGTAGCAGGGAGGTGTTTTTGCTCTCCCTGGGCTCCGGAGACTTCCCTCAAGCCTCCTGGAAGGTGAAAACAGCCTCCCTGAGCTCTGGAGGCTCTCTGGAAGTCAAAAACGGGCCTGTTTCTGGCCTTCCTGAACTTCCAGGAGGCCCATTTTTCACCCTCTCTGAGCCTCCGTGCTTGCCCTGCACCTACCTGCATCCAAAATGGGCTGTGTGGGGACTCCTGGGAGGGGCGGGGCAGGGGGGCAGGGCCAGCCAGGAGTGGAATTTGGGGGTTCTCTGAACTGTGCAGAATCTTAGTTAAGGGATCTCCCAAACCCTGCAAATCCCCAGCAGCTCACCCCTGGTATTATCAGGGTATCTTTTCACAAAAGAAGCTGAGCTCCCATCACTCAATATGTGTCAAGGTATTTTAGGATTGATCATTGTTTTCAGATATGTGTCCCCATTCATTTATAATGTCCTCATTTATCTTAGTTGGACTCCTGTTTTCCCAGTGATGTTAGCATCACATAGCATCTCTGGCTATGTTTCCTCCTTTGCACTGCCTCCTTTGTCACAGGAATTCTGGTTGGCCAAGGTCAATGACTGCATTGGTCTAGAAAACATTGTTTTTCCTTTTCCCTGCACTGATATCATCCTACAGGGGGGCTTGGTTAACAGCAGCTGTGGTGGCGCACTGGCTAGAATGCAGTATTGCAGGAAAACTCTGCCCACAGCCAGGAGTTCGATCCTGTCAGGCTCAAGGTTGACTCATCCTTTTGAGGTCAGTAAAATGAGGACCCAGATGGTGGGGGCAATATGCCGACTCTGTAAACTATATAGAGAGTGTTCTGTACGATCCATTAGCATACTTGCAAGCGCCGCGCTGTGATTGGTCAGAACGCATGGCAACCTGATTGGCTGAGCGAGCCGCACTGATTGGCCCGCCGCGAATCCCCCGCGATTGGTGGAAACTAATCACAGGAGATTCAAAGCGGTGCCATTGGCCGCGGCCACCGCAGCCAGAGAATAAAAGCCGCCGCTTTTCTCCTGTAGCCCGAGCCGATCTCGGGACTTAATAAAGAGCTGAACTAAGTCACCGGCTTCCGAGTCTCCTTCCCTGCGACGGACACAACAGAGAGGACTGCAAAAGCACCGTGGGACAATATATAAGTCTAAGTGCTACTGCTACTGCTATTGCAACCCCCTCCTGATCATCATGGCTCCTTGTGTATTTAACCTAGGACAGAGAAAGCAAAAATAAAAGTCCAGTATTCTTAATCTTTCAAGATTCCTACACTTTGGGATAGGGTGGGGAATCTTGAAAGCCATATGATTGGGGATAATTATGATAATATGATAATTCTTCCCATTATCCTTATGCTATGGCTAAAAATATGGTTTATTAGGATATGTTGACTAGAACTGGAATCTCCAGGAATTATTAGTCTAAAAGAAGCAGAGCGTTATGTCACTCTCACACAACATACTCATTAACCCGCTTACTGAATTAGTCCATTTTCTGGTTTTACACAGTATAAAGGTAAAGGTTCCCCTTGCACATGTGTGCTAGTTGTTTCCGACTCTGGGGACCAGTGCTCATCTCTGTTACAAAGCTGAAGAGCCAGCGCTGTCTGATGTCTCCGTGGTCATGTGGCCGGCATGACTAAATGCCAAAGGCACACGGAACATTGTTACCTTCCTAGCAAAGGTGGTCCCTATTTTTCTACGTGCATTTTTAAATGCTTTCGAACTGCTAGGTTGGCAGAAGCTGGGAAAAGTAACAGGAGCTCATTCCGTTACACGGTGCTAGGGATTTGAACCACCAAACTACTGACCTTTCTGATTGACAAGCTCAGCACCTTAGCCACTGAGCCACCACGTCCCTCTTTCCATAGGGTACTGAACCACAAAATAACAGTCGGGGGGGGGAGGGGTTGGCACAACATGCTAGAAGCCACAGCTAAGCTATGCTTAACATTAACCATCCTTAGTATGCTGTTTGAATGCTAAAAACATGCAATATTCCTAAAACTCTGCTTTAGTTTGCAATACTGCTGCAACATGATAGATTGAGAGAGGGGGGGGGGGGGAGGAAGGGAGGGAGGGAAAGGGAGAGAGAAGCAGTGAAAAGCAGATGAATCAAAGAATTCAAATGATTCTCTATCCCTTTTAGTTATTAATGATGAATTGCATCACAAGTGCTGCGAGGTTGTGGGATTTGCCATATCTTTCTTCACTGTGTTAAATATTAATGGGACATGCTCTTTTAGAGGTATTGTTCATCTGCCTGGATACCACTCAGCCAATCACCGTCAGACATGTTGCCATGGAAGCAATATCACTGATTCATTTCATTTACAATGAAATCCACACAGCACTTTGCTAAATGGATCTATAAAAATGAATCATATAAACAGCCAGCAAACGATCCTTGGTATTTGCTGCCTGCTATCTTATGTGTCTTCTCCCCATCTTAGGTTTTAAAACAAAATTGTTTTTCCAGAGTTGTTTGACGGATGGATTTGAAAATTAATTTTGCAAATGCAAATTGCTTGCAGACCTCATGTCGCATTTCCTGACCTTCAAACTTTATGCTGTGGGGAGCAATTGATTGTCCCCCACCCACGCATCCATAAGACTATTTTAGGAAGAACCAGAGTTTATATTGGACGTCCCTTTGCTCCACTGTTGCTGTTGCTTTGGATGACACATCAACGTTTTAAAGGAAGCCCCTTTAATAACATCCATGTGTTATTTCCCTGCGCTTAATCACACCTTTGTTGTGTCCCTAATTAAACTAAGTACGATTTTGATTTGAGAACACATTTGAAGGGGTTTCTCGGAAAGGGCCTCGGAGGAATTACAGACATTTAGTTCCTTGCTGCTATCTTTGGGTAAACAAGGAACTGAGTGCTAATGTAAAAAAGGGAAGCAACATAAATCAAAGCTGCCTCTTCTGATTTTAATTGGCAATAGAATAGCTGCAAAGAACACCCAGGTTTTGCAAATGGGCGAAATCAAATGCTATGTAGAGCCATCCTTAGGAAAAGCAAAACAGAAACAAAAACAAAAGAAAGCTCAGAAAGAAATAATAATAGCAACACTTAAAATTACATACTGCTCCATATTGATTTACAGCCCTCTCTAAGCAGTTTACACTATCAGCATATTTCCCCCAACAATTTGGGCCCTTATTGACCTCAGAAGTATGGAAGGCTGAGTTAACCTTGAACTGGTTCAGGACTGAACTACTGGCAGTTGGCAGAATTAGCCTGCAATACTGCATTCTAACCACTGTTCCACCATGGATTTCCAAATAATCAATTTGGAAAGGTTTCTTTTTGCTGGCTAGGAACTATGATTTTACCACAGGATTCAAATTGCAGAATTGTTGAAGCTGTGGTTTCTTTAAATGTGGTGCATTGAAGATGATGCAATATCCACAGAGCCTTCATATCTTTTCTGCGGTTCTGCTCATGGTTACTCCATTGACCTACAGATCTGGATTAGACAACTCCCGATGGCAAAGGGTTAGGAGTTGCCGCAATCTACCGATATACACAATCCTCAACTTACAATCATTTGTTTGTCAACCATTTGAAGTGACAACGGCACTGAAAAATGCGATTTACATCCAGGCCTCACACTTATGACTGTCGTATAACATCTCCATGGTCATGTGATCAGAATTTGAACACCCTTGGCAACTGGCATCCATTTATCACGGTTGCAGAGTCCTGAAGTCATGGGATTGCCATTTGCAATCTTCCCACCAGCCTTTGACAAGCAAAATCAATGAGGGAAGCTGGATTCACTTAACAACTGCAGAGATTCATTTAGTAACAGAAATTCTGGACCCAAGATATTTTGTTTGACGGATGGATTTGAAAATTAACTGTGTAGTGACATCATTGTACAAATGATAGGAATGACATACCAAATGCCCTCTGTATCATGATGATGTCCTGATGCCAATGGCCTAATCTGCATTAGTCAGCCTCAATTATATCATCATTGCTTCTGCCAGATGCTGATGTACAGACAACCTGCTATCCCAATAATGCTAAACTGTTTGAAGAATACAAATGATTTGGCTCTCAACATCTCATGGGTGAACAATTTATTCATCTGAAGCCTCCAGATCATCTGACAGTGATACGAAGCTGGCTGAGTCCATGCTGGTCCCTTAAACCAGGTGTCCCCAAACTTGGCAACTTTAAGACTTGTGGACTTCAATTCCCAGAATTTTCCAGCCAGCTGGACAATTCTGGGAGTTGAAGTCCACAAGTCTTAATGTTGCCATGTTCGGAGATCTCTGTCTTAGACCTTGAATCTACTAAAAATAAAAATGGGGGAGAACACATTCATAGGTTTCTCTGAAGATGCATAGGAAAAAGATCAAGTCTTGCTAGATTTTCTCTTTCCAGTCTATGCTTTCTTAAACAAATTGGAATGGCCATTCCCAGAACTGTTACCAGCCTGAAAGCAACTTCATCGAGATATATATGAAATGTAGGCTGTTGCATCACCAAGAACCTTAGCCTGATACAAGAATTTTGGCTGTACCCAACCAGGAATGTTTCACCCGTCTCCTGGCTTAAAAACACATGCCTGAAATCATCCTTGAATTCTTTTTTAGAAGTGTCTTTTCTTTTTCGGCATAACAAGGAAGATGTAAACAAGTCTTGAAGCTGTCAGTTGACTTGGCAGCCTAATCCTGTTGAGCTTATGCTGTGCTTGAGGCAAGCTCCAGACGCTGTTTGTTTGAAAGGGTTAGATGAATGATGCAAAACAGCCTCCGCATGAGGCTTAATGAATGAAAAGTGACTGGAGTACTTCCAGGTGCTCCTTGGAAATGGCAGACAAGACACTCCATGCAAGGCTGAAGGGCTTTGGGAACAGAGGACATTTCTGATGGCTCTTCACTCATCAGAGTTTTCTTACTGAACCCTGAGGAGAGACAAGCCAAGCTCTTGAAGTCATTGTGGTAATCTTGCATGGGGCTGCAACTGACTGGGTATTATAAGACTGTATCCTTCCTGTAAACATTTCAAAGGTCTGTTCCCCCCCCCCATAAAATAGGATTAAAAGAACAATAACACAATAACACAACAACTGTCAACTCGTAAAGCATTCCTATGCCTGTTTCCGAGTTGCAGGGGGGAGGAAATCTGAAGGAGCAGTACTTGGCAATAAAAAAACAGAAATACATTCCATGCTTATCTTATAAAGATTGTAACCTAGACACCAGATCTTCTGCCTTCGAAAACCCTTCATTGGAGAATGTGATTGATGACACCCATCAATTTTCTTCTGTTGGAGAGTCTGATTTATGACACACCCGGGGGAGGAGGGGGGAAACAGGGTCACAGGTGACCATAAATTACGTGTGGCAAGAATTGGCTTCATATGGGACAATGCCAACATGTTGCTCCTAATAAATCTTTTGGATTCTTTTGAAGCTTGGCTCGAGGCTCATGATTTAATTAGGGCAATCGCTGGAACCCTGACACCAACTTTGTTCTATATGTATGCATTTATATAAAAAGAGTGCATTGTTCCTGAGAAGGAAGAAAGAAAATTAATCCAACTCAGTAGCATTGCATTTATAAAAGTTGGAATGAATTTAATAGCCCCCAAAACACTAGTACCAAATCAGCAAATTCCTCAAGATGATTGTCAGCCCTGAAGCCATTTTAGGAACATCTTCAGGGCTGCCACAGCAAGGCCAGGTGGAGCTGTGGGAATGTGAGGGGGGAGGTAAAGATAGCTGGGAGATGTGTAGCCAAATAGCATTCTTTCCTGTGGGAACCAAGGATGCTCTACCAGGTGTTGGAAGGGACCAAAGCCAGCTGGAGTTGGGACTGTGACCTGATTGGACCATGTGACGGACATGTAACCTGGGGGCAAAAACTTTGGGTTTTGATTTGGGTGGGGAAAATCCTGGGTCCTTCAGAGTTGGGTTTTGACCAGCTGTGCCAATATAAATTAAAATCCCAAATAAAATTATGCTTTGAGAAAACTCTAGGCCTCAGAGTCATGATTGCTTTGGGGTTGTTACTTGGAACCCTGGTGCTGATATGTTTTCAGGAAAATAAAAACAAAATGAAGGAAGGAAGTAAACACACATATGCTTTGGCTGCCATATTTGAGTGTCCATAATACCTATGTGCAAGGTCTATGAAACCTTGTTCTCTAGATGTGGATCATAGTAAGTGACCAAACTAAGTTGCTCTTGGTTCTTCACCAAAGAAAACTAAGCAGAGTCAATCTTGGTAAAGATTTGGATTGAGAGACTACCAGGAAATTCCAGCCCTGCAGACTAAACACAAACATTTAAAAAATATCCTGGAAGAAGTTGATGACAGACCATTTCAACTTTGTCAAGAAAACTATGCAGACATACCCCTATAATTGACTTAAACTTGACTCAAGGAGCTGAAACTTGAAAACCCAGAAGTTGCTGCATGTAAATGAAAACTTTCTAAAGACAGGCTTCGAATGGTTATCACCTGACCACTTTCCTTCAGGCTACAGAGCAGAGGGAGATCAAAGTACTGTTAAGTCCTGAAGTTATGAGCACAACTGAGTTAGAAGAAGAAGAAGAAGAAGAAGAAGAAGAAGAAGAAGAAGAAGAAGAAGAAGAAGAAGAAGAAGAAGAAGAAGAAGAAGAAGAAGAAGAAGAAGAAGAAGAGGAGGAGGAGGAGGAGGAGGGAGGAGGAGGAGGAGGAGGAGGAGGAGGAGGAGGAGGAGGAGGAGGAGGAGGAGGAGGAGGAGGGAGGAGGAGAGTTTTGCTTCTTATCCAAGAAGCTTATCCAAGTTACCCCACCCCACCATCACTGATGAAGCTTCTAGAAGTGAAACATTTTCTTCTTCTTCCTCAAGGAAAAAACAGTCCATTTGCCTTTTGAAAAAGCATATCATATTCCACAATTCTGCTTGACCTCTCTCTCTCTCTCTCTCTCTCTCTCTCTCTCTCTCACACACACACACTTTCCCTCTCTTTCACACACACACACACACACACATCTATCTATCTATCTATCTATCTATCTATCTATCTATCTATCTATCTATCTATCTATCTATCTATCTATCTATCTATCTATCTATCTATCTATCTATCTATCTATCTATCTATCTATCTATCTATCTATCTATCTATCATCTATCTATCATCTATCATCTATCATCTATCATCAAATCACATTCAGAAACCTTCAAAGAGCGACTCTGGGTGGATACAAATAAAATGTTAAAAACAGAAGACGAATGAACTTAAAATTTTGGGTTGATTCCCTTAATTTGGGGTGCTACATTTGTCTTATGATCCAGGACCAACCAAAAACCTATCTTTTATTAAGTTCTTATGAGGATCTAATAGCTTTTTAGTACTTCTGCTCTCTTGCTTGGTTTTAGATGTTCTGTTAAGAAATTTCACAGTGATGTCTTTAGTTCAGGAGATTTGGACTTTTTAATTCCACAACAAATTCTGATGTTTAACTCCATAGCTATAAAACAACTTCTCTGTAACATTATCTTCTTCTAGCAGAAAATTGTGTTTCTTACCAACCTCCATACTTGTTTCAAATATTTTCAAGTGGCAATTGAAAAGATGAGCATTGATTGATCTACTCTGGCCTATTGCTTTCAATGTAAACAATAACTTCAGTTATAGTAAATGTTCAATTTGGCAGAACCCATCAAAGCTCAACTCATACAGCAGCGATCAAAGGCAAATTAAAATCAAGCATATTTTTTATGAGAAGTTGCATAAATCTAGGTGAAGTTTTGATCTTCATGAACACTTAAGAAAAAAAGCATGGTGTGAAGCCAAAACACCCAGATAATTCCAGATTTTATTTAATCTGCTCAGCTGTGTGTTTTTATGGAAAGCATGAAAGAAAGACTTTAATGAAAGCAGAGATGGAATTATATATGAAAGAATTGAAAGCATAAATGTCCTCATGTTTTTGGCAATTGGTCTTCTGTGATAAAGTTCCATTTAGCTTTAGTATTACTAATGATAACTCTGTCATCCAGGAAATAGACTTTAATTTTTTTTTTACTAAAAGCTGCTTTCTTTCACAAGTTATCTGCTGAAGGCGGTATGCCAACAGATCATTCTACCCCTTCCACCTTTGTTTCATGAGAAGGAGATTAGACAAAAATTGTCCAGGATGGTTTCTGGGAGAAGGGGGACACCACTGCCTCCTTCAGGGCCAGTGGAACTACCTTGTCCCTCAAAGAATATGACATTAGATGTGGACCCAACTGCATGTCACCTTCTGATCAGCCTTCAAAAACCACAAGGAACATGGATCCAATAAATGTGTGGCCACCATCTCAGAAATCCAATCTAATTCCTCAGGAGTCACAGACTCAAACTTGCAAGATTGTGTCTCAGGTTCTTCATAGGATTTGCCCAGTTGGAGCCTAATTCTAAATAGATGTAAAGGTAAAAGGTAAAGATGTCTCTGTGGGTTTTATTTAGGAGGTGGTGCTCATCTCTGTTTCTTTAAGCTACTGAGCCAGCACTGTACAAAGACATTTCTGTGGTCATATGACCAGCATGACATCAACTGCAGTGTGGAGTATACAGCAAAATGTAAGAGAAGGCTATTACCTTCCCTCCCAAGTATGCCTATTTATCTGCTTGCATTTACATGCTTTTGAACTGTTAGGTTGGCAGGATCTGAGCAAGTGATGGGAGCTCACTCTCTAAATAGGTGTGTATATATGTGTGTGTATGTGTGTTTATTTATTTATTTTATATAGCTACCCATCTCAGTCAATGACTGGGTGGCTTACAATTCCAATATATGGGTAGAGACTCTTAGAAAAGGGGACTGTCAGGTAGGTGCATATCTTCATAGCAGTCCTACAAGTGAATATGCAGCTTCCCAGCGAGGAATGAGTCATCTTGAGTTGCTAGATGACTCCTTGTGAACACAGAAATAATTATATTTCATCACTTTTCTCACCGCAATGTAATGGTACTTGTATGTTGTCACATTCACTCTTCATCTTTCTCCAAAGGCCTCCCCAGGGGCTCTTCTTGGAGCTTTTCAAACAACCTATATATACCCTAGGATTGACAGAATAGAAACGGCATAGAAGCAATCCCTCCCAAGGCCTATTCCAGGGTGCAGCTATGACTTGGTCCAAAAAGCCTTCTGGAATGTCACTTCAGGAGAACTGATCTAACAAGCCCTATTTCTGTGGTAGGGTAGCATTGGTAAACCAACAAACAATCAGAGTGTGATCTGACCATGGCAAAGGACTGGGGCCTCCACTTCCAGATCATGTTACAACTACTGCCAACCCCAAAACTAAAGTTAGTGTGCGACCCCTAGTATGTTTTGGTTCTCAATTGACTTGGTTAAGGTTCATGGTTTCCACATGGGACTGTCACAGAAAGGATGGGGGGGGGGTGTTCAACTTATTATTCAAAACAGCTGAGGTAGGACAAGAAACAATAAGTTGTTGAAGAGAGATCCAACCTGGAATGAAGCACACATTTCCTGACAATGAGACCAATGAATAGAATGGAATGGAATGCAACAGAGTGGAGTGGAGTGGAATGAATACATTTCAATCTCTTGGCACATCAGATCATCACTGCTCCTTGTTAGAGAAGCACCTTGGAGACAAGGACTCTACCACTATTGCCTACTAGCTTTTATGTAATTTATTTTACATGGGAGCGTGATGGGTAGATGGCCACCATAAATCTGGACTAAAAGCTCAATTTGGCCTTTTCAATTGCACACTAGAAACCAATGATCAATTGATTTAATTTAATCCACATCAAATTAAATATAGTTCCTATGATTGCTCTTCAGTCATGTATTTCATTGTTTCCTGCTAAAAACCTTCAGGATTTTCTCAGGCTATAGGCTAGAAAGAGGAGTTGAAGAAACATGCCAGAGGTAAACAATGCTTAATCACTTCCATATTTGTTACTCAACTCAAGGGTGTCTTTACCACAATAGTTACTCAACTCAAGAGTGTCTTTACCACAAAAACCTGTTATGCAGTAACAGGTTTTAGGAGTCTAATGTGTTTAGGCTATTAAGTGGACTTGGTCCTCAGCTTATGTTCTTCTTGTATAGCAGGAAGGAGGTCTCTGCTGTCAATAAGTAAAGGAGGAAGAGCTTATTTGGTCTCTATGGGAAATCTTAAGATTCCAAGAGTTCCTCTTAAAATATAGTGGGGAGCAGAAATCAGTGGGAGTATTAGTATTTTTCCTCCTCTTTCATTATTAAGCTCTCATTTGGGGGGACTAACAATAAGTGAAGGGAAGGAGAAATTACAATTTCTCTAATATACACTTGTTGTATAGGGAAAACTGGAAACACATCCAGTCATTCACAGTCGTTCATACAATTGCCTGCCTGCCTGCTTGTTACCAGTTAAGGAAAGTGCTACACTGACAAGCAACTGAATAACAGCTAGGTAGTTTCCTGGTATGGGTCTCCTGCATGAGCAAAGGGTTGGACTAAATGACCTCAAAGGTCCCTACCAACTCTGTTTCCCCCACCACCACCACCTACTTAGTTGGGAGGCTGGGCCTGGATGGTACAGGGGCATCCTGTCTTCCTTCCATACCTTGCAAATTCAAACATATGAAAACTATTTATAAATGATTGCTCCCACAACTTTTTTTTTTTTCCAAATGCAGGGAACTCCACCATTCAATTGTCCTGAAGACTAAGCGTTTCCATCAGGCCTGGAGATCCACAGAGGTATGAAGCCATTTTTTGAGGGATTGTAACAGAGAGGAGATTATTGACTTGTTCTCTAAAGCACCTGAGTGCAAGACAAGAAGTAATGGGTGGAAGTTTTTCAAAGAGAAATCCAATGTAGAACTAAGGAGAAAGTTTTTGACAATGAGAACAATTATTCAGTGGACTGACTTGCCTTCAGAAGTTGTGGGTGTTCCATCACTGGAGGTTTTTAAGAAGAGTCTGGAAAGCCATTTGTCCGGAATGGTATGAGATCTCTTGCTTAAGTAGCTGGTTGGACTAGAACAGGGGTCACCAACCTTTTGGACCCCAGGGACCACCAAACTCATAGTTTTAAATCATATTAAAGTGGGAATAATATGAATTTTGACTGATGGTGGCTTGCTGATGATGGGAAACAAAGAGAGAGAGAGAGAGAGAGATCTGACCTAACCTCCCTCTCTCTCTCCCTCTCCGTCTCCCCCTTCCCCCCCTCTCTCACACACATACACATACACACAGAGGTAGGGGTGGGATTCAAATTTCTTAACAACTGGTTCTGTGAGTGTGGCCTAATTTGTGGGTGTGGCTTGGTGGTAATGTGACTGACTGGGCATGGCTTATATGTAAATATTATAAATATTTATGTAAATATTGAATTTTTTGTTAAAAAAGAGCAACTTTTACCCAAAATCAGGCAAAGCAGGCAGGCAGATTGAGTTGCTCACAGAATCACAGATTCATTCAGAGATCTATCTATCTGCCATCGGCTACCTGAGTCTGCACTGAATAATAGAAGCTTCAGTCCTAAGGAAGGTTCGGCTCTGCTTAGCAGAGATCTAAAGATTAGCTAAAAAGTAAGAAATCCAACTGTTTCCTGGTTTCTAGCTAATCTAAATCTCCTGACACAGCAGAACAGCTGATGGTCAGGAAAAAAAAAGGAAAAATAGCAACTTAGCAGGCAAGTTTGCCAGGTAAGGAGTGAGTTGGTGGGCCATGTGGGCAGCCGCAGCCTTATGTTCCTGCGCAGCCTGGATTAATTGCTATGGGGGCTGCTCTGGAAGTGACATTTCTCTGCGGGCCACCAAAATTTTCTCGTGGACCACCAGTGAGCCATGGCCCACTGGTTGGCGACCACTGGACGAGAGGACCTCCAAGATTCTCTCCTACTCTGATATTTTGAAATGTTTGTATTGTATTGTATTTATGAGATACGGATTGCACTCTCCCACATTTTTTATGTTTAATTATTTTCAGTAGTTTAATTTTGTTTTTAATGGTTTGCTGTTATTGTTCTAGCTAGTTATTTGTGTTTTGCTTTGGGTTATTTGTAACTTTTATCACATGCATGCAAGATGGGAGGTTATACAAATTGGATAGGCAAATAAATAATGAATACATTCTCAAATCTTCATCCTTTTCCCCACTTCCTGTTTCTACAGCTTTCCCACATGCGTCCATAGGGCAGCCTCTACTTAATTCTGTATGTAATTCTGTTTTTACTCATGATTTTTTGCTTTAAGATCTGGAGGATCCAGAGATCTGGAGGTTGAACATTCATTTAAAAATCGATCCACTTTCTAAATGAGAGAGGGAAAAATAACAAAACAACAAAAAAAGGAGAGGGAATAGTCAAATTCTTCACCAGGCCTTCCACATTTGTTTTCAAAACATTTTGCTCTTCCGTGTTTTGTCTATTAAAGGTAAAGGTTCAGTAAACCCAAACTCCCAAATTATTTTTGAAATGAGAATTTAATTCCTTAAATGAAGAGCAGTGATTCTGTTTACCATTTCAGATGGGGGCCTCATGATAGGATGGCACCGGAGAAATGGCTGATGGTTCAATGCTAGTTGAATCAATCTACTGCCACTCTTGTGTGATTGTATCACTGTCACTGCTGTGATTTTACAACAGCCTTCCCAAAAGCCCTGGCTGATAATTCCCTCCCAGCATGACTGCCATAGTCGACTACATTTGAAGAGCTCAAGACTTCTCTATCTGTAGCCTGCCTGAAAAAAGGGTATGTCTCCCAGGCTTTTCATAATGCAGCTGAGAGAATTTTAGAGCAGACCAAAGGCAGAATTTCTGTCTAATGCCAGTCCCCAGGGTAGGACTTCAGGGTTGCTTTCTAAATATTGAATCCTTTTTAGGTTTGCTTAGATGTTGTACTGAGCAGCACAAGGCGTCTGTTCCAGCATTTCCCATCAAGGTGTTCTCAGGTCCAGTTTGAGCTCGACTGTTGTTTGAATGTATCCAAAATCATTAGAGCCCATGCAAAGGATCTGAGATCCATGCATGTCTAAAAAAAAGAAAACAGAAGGTGGTGGTGCAATTCTGTAGACCAGGATAGACAGTGTATAGTCTACCAAATGTTGCTGACAAATCTTGGACGCTCTCTTGAAATTATTATTATTATTATTATTATTATTATTATTATTATTATTATTATTATTATTATTATTATTATTATATATTTATTATTATTATTATTAGTATTATTATTATTATTATTACCACTACTACTACTACTATTCATCACACAGTCAGCCAGATGTCCAGAATGGGTTTGGCATTTTTGTCTACCTATTGAGTCCTTACCAAGGACCTGAGATAGGTAAATCTGGATGTTTGATGCAATTGATTGCTGGCAAATTTGTCAATGCCTACGGTGTTCAAGTGGTGCTCCAATTGTTTATTATTATTATTATTATTATTATTATTATTATTATTATTATTAGTATTAGTATTAGTATTAGTATTTTTAGTATTTTTAGTATTATTATTAGTATTATTATTAGTATTATTAGTATTATCCTGTAATCCTTTTATCAGGGTGGAGCCGGGGTGACTGAATGGAGCAGAGCGTTTACTGGCTGGATGCCCTTCCTGATGCCTACAGAGTTCGCAGCAGATATTTTCTCTTTCCTGCTGTGAACTACAAGTAGGTGTCAAGGAGGGCATCCAGCCAATAAATGCTCAGCTCTAGTCAGGATGGAGTCGCCCTGACTCTATCCTGATAAAAAAGATTACAGGGTCATAAAAAGAGGGGGGAAAGCCAATTAACCTGGAGAAGGACAAATCAATACTAAAAGAGAGAATCAGGGACATAGTTCATCAAAATTATATCACTAATGCCCCTGAATTTTATTGCCGAATGTTGCAACCTCTCTACTGCAGGTATCATGGTCAGCAGCCCTTTGTTACAGCAACAATTCATGTAATATTCAGTTTGGATGTGTAGAGAGAACACTGTCAGTCCAATTAACATAACACCAAGAATAGAAAAGTTGTTCCAGAAAATCCTTTACAATGTTTACATATTAAGTTAAAAAAGAAAAACACCACACCTCTGTTTATCCCCTATCATATTTTACACACCTAACCAGCAGAAATGGGAAGGAGAGGAAGAGATAAGGACTGGCAAATGAGAGAATTTGTGTCATGCAATGATCTGTGCATCTTTTGCACATGATTCATGATGTGACACGGATGTTTAAAATGTCCAAATTTGCATCAGTGCAACGCTGTTTTCATTCTTTTGACAAAACTCTCTGAACCTGCCCACAGCTCTGCTAATCAGTCAGGATACATGACAAAGAAAAATAAATTAAAATGAACCATCCACAACCTTCTGTTAAGATTGTCCTGTCCTTTTGAATATGGAAACAAAAGACCCAAACACCTCCACATCAGCAATCAATATCAGATAAGCAGAGATTAACATCATACTAGACCAACAATCAAGCAGTAAACAATACCCCAATCAAGGAACTACAAACACAGACAAACAAACACAACAACTTAATCAAGGAACCACCAAGAACACTCCTACACATGCTGACAGGGCAAACCACTTGTGTATAAACAGAGACCAAATGCTATTCCCTTCTAGTACTGATGATGTTTTCTAGTTGGGTAATGAAATGTCTGCAAGAAAACCAAGCTCAGAAAGCACTAGGAACCCCACAATTGGGTGGGATTCTACTGGTTTGGACCAGTTTGGGTGAACCTCTTGCTCCAAAGATCAGCTGTCAGTGAACTGGTTCACTGTGACGAGCATGTGGGCCCACCCACCTACCCCTGCTCTTTCCTGTGCTTTATTTCCTTTTTTTAGAGCACAGCTGATTCGCGTGGCAGTGCGGTTTGCCGTGCCTCACCTGTTTTATTCACAGGGACTGCAGTAGAAGGTAAGTACTAGAGGCTTTTAAAATGTGGAGCATGCGTGCAAAGCACAACAATCACCAAACCAGTTGTTATAGCAATAGCAATAGCACTTAGACTTATATACCGCTTTATAGTGCTTTACAGCCCTCTCAAAGATGTTTACAGAGTCAGCATATTTCCCCCAACAATCTGGGTCCTCATTTTACCTAACCTCGGAAGGATGGAAGGCTGAGTCAACCTTGAGCCTGGTGGGATTCGATCTGCCAAATTGCAGTAGGAGTAGCTTGCAGTCCTGCACTCTAACCACTGCACCACTGAGGCTCCTAATACCGGTGGAATCACGCCCCTGCTCACAAAGTCTATAGTAGAATCAGATCTTCTCCTTCTCCTCTAAGCAGCTCACATTTGTAGACATAGCATTAGTAATAGAGGCAAGGAACTCTGAAATTCAATTTTATTTTATTTCATTTTCATTTAGAAATACCTATTTCCATTAATATAGCATGGTACCAAAACTTTTTATTTATTTATTTTGTTTGTCAAGCATGTATGAAAAAACAAGTATAAGTATGAACATAACATATAAACATATAAGTATAAACAGGTATAAATAAATACATAATAAATGAGTACAAATACATGGATAAATGGGAATAGTAGGATCAGGACGGTAGGCATACTGGTGTGCTTATGCATGCCACCTTACAGACCTCTTAGGAATGGAGTGAGGTCCACTATAGATAGTTTAAGATTAAAGTTTTGGGGGTTTGAGGATATAACAACAGAGTCACGTAGTGAGTTCCAGGCATTGACCACTCTGTTGCTGAAGTCGTATTTTCTGCAAATTTGGAGCATTTTACTTTGAGTTTGTATCTATTGTTTGCCCATGTATTATTGCGGTTAAAGCTGAAGCAGTCGTTAACAGGTAGGACATTGTAGCAGACAATTTCGTGTACTAAATTTCCAATACCAAGCTTCCACAAAACAAATCCATAAAACAAACGTGTAATTGGACTTGCCAAGCATTTTGGCCCTATTACTTGCAGGGATTTAACAGCCTTCTGAAAGACCAAGAGGTTTGGGTCCATCCAATTTTCAAGAAGGCTGTTCCATAGGGCAGGCTCTGCAACAGAGAAGTGATGTTGCCTTGGTCCCAAAGTATGACATTTTTTAAGAAAAGGGGTCACGGGGTGTTCCTATCCTGCTGAACCTGCGGGTACAGGCAGATTATTTTTATTTTGTCTGTATTAGATGCCAAATCTCTTGCTTTAGTGTTTTACCTTACCAAGAAGAATAAATAAATAGTCTTCTCAGAGTGTCATGGGCTGCTTCTACCATTGTTGAGGACTAGGTTTAACTGACTTTGGTGGGGTTTTTTTCTTTTCTGTTAATAAAATTCTGGGTTCATTTGCCACACATAAGTTCATCATTATTACATGATAATGATATAAGTGTTTTCCCATTTTGAACATCAGTCTAAATCTTGTGAGATCATCAAACCAATCTCGGTGACCTCAGCCATTATCTTAGAACTGACTCTTGCCACCAACTATTATTTCAGAACGACAGTGGCTCTGTCCCTACATTTCAGGAAGGAGTAATGACTTTGTGTGTTGTGTAAATACAGTGAGAGCACACAAAGCCCCGTTCTCTCAACTGTCTTGTGGGCACATTTCATTTGCAATAGGAGACTCTCTTGGTTTCATTTGCCTCTTAAAAGGGCAGCCAGAGGTCCAGAAACACTGCTTAGCAAGGAAGAGTTGACCTCAGCAGTTGCTTAAGCTGACCTTTAAGTTGGTAGGAGTGTGTAATTGGTGGTAATTAGGCTAAAATGGAGTTGGGTAGTTTGACTACAGTATGTTGTGAGAACTTGGCCATTGTCTTAACTCAATATGAAAACAAACTATTAGGTCACAATATAATGTATTTCTTTGGACATAACATACTCTGAGAAAACAACTTTTCTTTGTTATCTCAGGTTTAGGGTTCATTATATTCTCTGAGCCTATACTATGCTTAACCAGGTCAATGAAAGACCCAGCAGATGCATTTTTACCATATGTTATGCTCAGTTAGATTTTTGTGGCTTAGACTATTATATGAATCCAACCCACATGGTTAATCTATAGTTCAAGGAATTGGGTAAACACAGAAAAATTAATTAATTTGGTAACTAGTTAACAGGATTGTATGAACGTATGTGACGGAGCAAAGAAAGAAAAATGAGGTGGGAAAGTGAGAAGTAGAATTGGGTAGAAATCAAAAAGGACATCTGTGAATTTGAGAATCTGAAGAAAAAAGAAGTGGATAGTAGAAACGAGAAAGACTGCATGGTGATATTTTAACAGAAGAGTGAAATCTTAGGGAAGAAAAACTCCAGAATCTGCTCCAGTGAATGTGTAGGTCCTC
Source organism: Notechis scutatus (assembly GCF_049901735.1). NCBI lineage: Eukaryota > Metazoa > Chordata > Lepidosauria > Squamata > Elapidae > Notechis > Notechis scutatus. The sequence continues at coordinate 156,715,606 of NC_142012.1, forward strand.
ACTAGGGTGCCAGGAGGGAAGAATAGTTGCATTGCTCAAGAGATGACACTCCCTTGAGCAATATGATCTTCTGCTAGTACGTTCCACCTAATAATACAACCTTCCATACCATCATCAGAAGATCTACCTTCCATTGTTGGTGGTCACCTTGGGGAATATTTTTGAGAGTGGGATTCACATTAATTAAATTACCCCAAAGTATACAATAGCAACAGCACTTAGACTTATATACCGTTCCATAGTGCTTTACACCATTCTCTGAGCAGTTTACAATATCAGCGTATTGCCCTCAGCAATCTAAGTCCTCATTTTACTGACCTCAGAAGGATGGAAGGCTGCATCAACCTTGAGCTAGTCAGGATTGAACTCCTGACTGTTGGCAGAGTTTGCCTGCAATATTTCAGTCCTGCACCCCATTTTGGCTGCCAGAGGCACCATGTGCCAGTCATTTGCTATACCCATGGGCCAGATTTAAGCACCCCATGGGCTGGATCCAGTCCACGGGCTTTGTGTTTGACACACCTGTTCTAAATGCATCAATTGAACCTGAACAGTAACTATCATTGCATCTTTTTTCTCTCTCTAAGCTACCATACAAATGACCTTGCAGATTTATTTTACTTCTGACCTGCTAGAATAATATAATTTATAACAGAGTTATGTGATCTATTAACCTCCTTTTCAACAGCCTACCAGTCCAAGATAGACTCCATGTAACTAACCCAACAGGTTAAACATTTATTTGACTTGATTTAAAAAAATATTAGACCTTTTGCAAACTTATCCCATCCAGTCAGGCTAAATCTATGATTTTTAAGATTCATATTTAACAAGGCAAACCAACAATGGTGAAATGTTCAGGCATCCTGATTCCTATTTCTTTGTGAAGGACTTCATTGGTACCTCCTTTTACTTGTGGGGTGAAGAATTTGTGGCCTTTAGATATTGTTGAGCCAAAACTCCCAACAACCTAGCCAGAGTCACAATAGGTGGAGTTGTAATTTGGCAGAGCCTCAAAGGCCACTACTTCCAATTGGTGGTTCCACATTCTTCTTCTAGAATGAGTTCTAGAATATCAATCAATTTGCATGAGATAACTATTGGAGACATTTAGGAATTCCAAACTGGTGACATTTTGTTTTGCAAAATTTGATTAAAGCAAAAGACTGCCAAATGTCCTCACGTAGCACCATATCTTTCCAGCTTGTTCTGTATTAACCATTAAGACACCTGAATTTTTGTAATAGGATGATATACAAAATATATTTTATTCTTGATATATTTTTGTTAAAAATGCACATCATTATGTTTTACAAAATTGTATCTACATTAACCATTGTCTATAAAATGAAGCACTATTTTCCTTTTGGGACTATTCAGTCCATTAACAAATATTTCCTTTTCTTTTAAACAAGTTTTATTCAGTTTTTCACATAAATTACAAAACAAAAAAGCTCCTTTCAGTGGACAACATAATTCCGGGTCACCACTTTTACATGCAAATATGACAATAGTTATATATTCTTTTTTTACATTCAACTTCCTATCGTATCCAATCTTACTTAATTCTATTATTACCTTTTCCATTCCAACTTTTACAGAAGAAAATAACAAACAAGTTAGTCCTGGTCACTGATATTAGTCTCAATCTAAACATCCTCCCAATTCATTTCAATTATTTCAAATATATTTCTTAATCATCAATATTTATTTTAAATTTAAAAACAATAATACACATTCACCTAGTAAAAATTATCAATGTCCCTCCTTCCTCTTAATGATCTATATTACCCTATTAACTGACTAATTTATAATTATTGTTACCTTTTCCGAATACTCTTTTCTCATTTAAATCACCTATAATTCACATATCTTCATACATTACCTTTTAATTCTTGTATCTGTCAGATTTGCAGTTTCATTGCATATTCTTTCCATAGATTCTAAATTAATACAAGCTTTTACACAAGAGAAAAAACTAAAGTTCCCCCCACCCTTTATTAATTTGAGTGTGTCACCTCAGTGGTTTAGATATACCTTAATTCCCTCATCTAAATTCCCAGTAAACATTTATTTTTAACTAGTTATAATAATAATCATTCCCTAAAAACTACATAACATTATATATCTTTTCAGACAGATTCCGCAATGTACTTCCCCCCTTTAATTTCATAGAATTTATTTATAGTTTCAAAACAAAAATAAGAAAAAAAATACAATCCATTTAACTAGTCCTGGTTACTGATATTAATCTCATTTTTAAGTATCCTCACAATTCATTTCAATTATTTCAATGTATTTAATAAACATTGACATTTCTTTTAAGGATAAGAATAAAAATATACATTCACCTACTAAAGAATATCAGTGTCCATCCCTCCTCTTAATAGTCTATATTTCCCCATTTTCTAAATATTTTTTAATTGCAAATACATTCTTATTACCCCTCATCTCCATGCGGAATCCCCTTTTCTTAATCCCTTAACCATTATCTCTATGTCTTCTAAATTAACTGTTTCTTTTCATTATTTTACAATTCCCATATTTCTTTATTTCATGCTCCTGTTTCTCACTACCTCTCTTCCCCTTTATTTTCCCATCTCTTTTCTCCCTCTCCCACTTTGTATCTTCCTTCCCCCTTTTCTGCTGTTTCTTTCCTAATTTCACAGGTATCCCTCCTTTTAGTTACCTTTTTGAATCTCAAATTTTAACCCCCCTTCTTTTCCTTCTTCTTTGTGGTGTTCTTTGTGTTAATTGTCTATTTAAGATGGATTCTCCTTGAATTAACTCCTCCTTCTCTGAAGTTCTTTCTTCATGTTCTTCAATCACCATTTCCATAGCTTTTAAAACAGAGCCAAATGATTCACCTATTTCCTGTAGTAATTCTTTCATCGTTGCACACCCTTATATTTATATAATATATTTATATAGCACAGAATAGATACAAACTCAAGGTTAATTGCACCAAACTTGATTGCAGGAAATACGACTTCAGCAACAGAGTGGTCAATGTGTAGAATACTCTACCTGACTCTGTGGTTTCTTCCCCAAACCCCAAAAACTTTAACCTTAGACTGTCTACTATTGACCTCACCCCTTTCCTAAGAGGTCTGTAGGGAGCATGCATAAGCGCACCAACGTTCCTACCGTCCCTGTCCTATTGTTTCTTTGATTTTTCTTATATGTACTCATTTAATGTATTCATAAATATGTATATACTTATACCTATTATCTTGTAAGTGATTGACAAATCAAATAAATAAATAAATAAAATAAAATAAAAAAAATAAATAAATATCTTACAATCATTAAAATCCACAAAATTTTTATTTTTCTTCTTCAGGTTTTTTTAGATTCACAATTATTCCAACACTGGGTCTATACTAAAATCACCAATTAGTCCCACAAACAGTCTTTTCTTACTTTTTCTTTTATTCTAGTTCAACTTTCACTTTCTAGTGTTGTTTTATTGTTTCAATATTTCTTTTACATTGTATCAGATCAAGTTCATAGAGAAACAGGATCTTTCCCTTTTTATTTTAAATTTAATTTTTTGTCCACAAGATGGCACTCTCCATTATTCAAAGACTTCACCATTTCCCCCTGTTTTATTATTCAGGGCTTTTCGAGCCTCAATATTTTAATACAATCAAATCTCCAATTTGTATATCCCCCCCCACACTTTTTTTGACACTCTTATGTCCAGCTTTGATTTATGCCTGTTTATTGCCAAAATATTTTAGTCCAATTTGGTTAAGTATTTTGTTCCAGCTTCTTCCTTTCCTGGTTCAAAGCCCTGTTCAGCTGTCAAAGTTATTTTTCTTTTCCCCCCACTTCCCTTTGTATTTCTGCCGCTTTCTTTTCTTTCTTAGAATTTCTTATTATATTAATCCCAGGGGTACCTTTTATTTAGTTGTTGCACTAAATTGTCCCGGATCTCATGTTCTCCACCTCTTTCTTCACTCCTGCACAAACTTAATGCAGCTGAATCCTCGTCTTCGGGGTGGCCCTTTTGGACCACCACTTCAGTCATCTTCAGGGGAAAATGCCAAGCCCGGGGGGGGAGATGTGGCTCCCCTCGACCAGGCTGGTGGCTTCCCCTGTCTCTACTGCCCCCCAAGACAGCTTCAGCCCCTAATTGCAAGGATTGGGGCTCTCCGACGAAAGAGCATGGGCCATAGCCGTGGATGATCACGATCTAAGGTCCGTCAGCGAGGAGAGCTCAACCCAGAAGTCACAAATATTTCTTTTTGTATGCATCTCATCAAGACAACAAAAAGTAGACTTCTAAAATAAGCAATTAGAAAACATTTTTGAAGCAATAAGTTGGACAAATACATTCCTTTACAGTGTCTATTTTGCCTCTTGCTTCTTTAACAGTGAGAGGAAGTTAACCTCAATTATTTCTTATTCATAATATAGAACTAATTTGAAATGAATAGCTCAGCCAGAGTATGTGTTTTCTTTTCCAAATGTAACTGCCAGAAAACTGAACTCTTTCTGACATCTTTTAAAAGATTGTTGCCAACCTGACAACACCTTGATGTACTCTTCATTTAATTATAAATTGTTTTCATTCTACAAGCACTTATTTATTTTATCTCTCAACCTCAAGCAAATAAATGTCATAATCACTGTGTCTTTGGTGTATTTACTGTAGCTTATGTTGAATAGTAGATTTTTACCATTGTTTATAAAAACACATTTTTTTCCTAAACAAGGAATAAATTGCCCCCTTTGTTCCGCTTCTAGAAGTCATTGTTTTAGGGGACACAAACTATCCCTCAATGTCTTTTTCTCTTTGGGGGATTATCTTGATATTTCCAATTGCCTGTTTTCTTTTTCTTTTTTTCTTGTGCTTCTTTTTAAAACATGACATCCAGTTTTAAAAAATTATTGATGACCCAAGGAAAAGGTAGAATAAGAAGTGCCACTGTACCAAAATTAGGGAGGAGGTTACCTTTAGGGAGAAGAAACTTCAATATTTCAATGGTACTTTTGCAGGGAAATCAGAGCAAGATATTTTGAGGAAGATATTTCCCAGCAGGGATATATTCTAAATGTATGGGCTTCAATTCCCAGAAATGTCAGAAAAGACTGACATTGTGTGCACTCAGTTCCATACATCTGGAAGTTGCTGAGATTGAGAAGTATTGACCACTTATAGGATCATAGAATGTAGCTCATTGTGTATAATACTTCAGATTTTGATCAGATACTTGAACAATTTTTTGCATAGGTGAGCAAGTACCATGGTATAACAGAAATTCCTGTTAGCTATATTAGCAACTGCATTTGCATTACATGATAAACTTGAATAGTGTTACTTTTCATTAAGATTTAGGCCCTCTGCCTTAATTAAACTACATTAATCAACATGTCATGGAAACCTAGAAAATGGGTAAGTTATAAGTCTGTTGAGTGAATATAGTCAATAATGATTGTCCCTCCCAAAGAAGGATCTAGGAAAGGGATATCAGGCGATGTGGTTGAATCTGGCCCACAAGGCCATTGTCAGCCATGGAAGCCATATTTGTATTAGCCATATATTTTCTTAGAAGCTTCAAGGCTGCCACCGTTAGTGCCTGGGAATTTGGAATTCTTAGTGAGTAGTAGATTAGATTCAACAACATTATTCTCAAAAGTCAAGGACAGGCTATCCTACAGCTGGATGGGACGGGTGATATTTGATTGGGCCATGTGGTGGACTGATGAGTGCAGGTGATGGATCTTTGAGTTTTACTCGGGGAAGGGAAAACCCAGAAGTTTCAGATTTGGGTTTTCCCACATGTGCCAACCTGAGTTCTTTCACAAATTCTTACTTGGATGGATTTTGTCTCTGAGTGCTGAATGGCATTGGGGAGTTTATTTGGAACACTGGCAGCTGTCATGTAAGAGGCCAGCCTATGTTGCTTCAGTCCAGTCTACCCAATGCAAAAAGGAAGTTTGGGGAGTGGCATCAAGCTGGCTACACCCACCCAGCTGGCCTTGCCCACCCAGTCAGCCACACCCAGTGAATGGCATCAAACTGGCCACACCTGCCCAATCTGCCATGCCTGCCCAGCCCCCTGAGGTCAACCACAGCCCTGATGTGGCCCTCAATGTAATTGAGTTTGACACCCCTGATCTAGGACAAGTCACCATGGCCAACTTTGCCAACTCACTGCAGGACAACTTGCCACAGGACAATTCAATGTATTAATTGTTTCATTCAGTTAGTTTTATTATTGATGACCAGATTTTTGTCCACATTATTATAACTCTTGTATAGCTGTATTGACTTTGTTTCTTTATTGTTATTGGCCACACTTTGTGGAAATTAATTTAACTCTTGTATTTGTTGAATTGTTCTGCGGTGAGTTGTCCCATACAAATTGGCCATGGTGAGTTGGTCCATTCCACCCCAAGAAAGATCTATGTGAACAATGTTACTAAAAACATGAAGATTAAGAAAAAACATTATTGAAATTCTTTAGGAAGAGAGAAATAGCTAGGAATTACTTAAGTGCAAGTAGGCACTTCAGAATGTATTTTCATTTATAAGCCCAAAGGATCTGCACATTCCACTCCATGAAATTAAATCAAACTACTTTCCTGTTCCTTGCATTTCCATTGAAAAAGAGCTGGGTCAAATATTGACAGACAATACATTTCAATTATCCAGAACTGTGAAAGAGTTGTCCTTCCATTGCTGAATAACAGCTGCATTTAACCAGTCCTTGGGTTGATCTAAAAAAAAAAAAAAAAAGGATTGAACCAAGCTAATATTTGGGCAAAGAGATCATTAGAAATCTTGAAGCAATAGAATAGATTGGGAAGTAGAACACATCACCCAACAAGCAAGAGTAAATGACCTTAGTGTTGCTGCTAAAAACAGCATTAACAATCCATGTAGAACATAGAATCATAGAGCTGGAAGGGACTTTAGAGATCTTCTAGTCCAACTTCTGCTCATGGCAGGAGCCTCATACCATTCCAGTCAAATGGTGGTTCACTCTACTTTTGAAAGCTTACAGTGATGGAGCACCAACAACTTTAGAAGACAAGCTATTCCATTGATTGCATGTATCAGTGGAATAGCTTGTACATTATGTGTACCAATGTACAGACATCTGTATGTTTCTGTGAAGTCATTAGGAGTCAACCTTCATAATTATTTCAGTAATGGTGTTTGTTATATCCCATGCTTGAAGTCTTATTCTTAAATCTTATTATACTGATACATTTTAAATATGTTTTGGTATATAGCCTAAGTAGCCAGATAAATGTCATTTATAGAGACACTCATTATAAAGAGTAATACACGCCCCCAGATTTATTACTCATGATCCTAGTTCCCAGTTTCAATTATCTCAAACATCACAATCATAACAATAGAAAAGCTCTCTGCTTGACACCTTGCTTTAGTCACGGAGTTTAAGTCAATTTCAGGGAAATATATACAAGTTCACCACTATTTGGTTGCTCCAAATATAGAAGTTGCTTCTATCTGCCACAGGTCATTCCATACACCAAGTTTTGTACTTTATATTTCTACATTAAAAAGAAACTGAAAAACATAATTGGAAAAGACTTGAAAGGCTCACTATCAACTGGCACATATATTCATATACATATATATATATATATATATATATATATATATATATATATATATATATATATATATATATATATATATATATATATATATATATATATATATATATATATATATAAAAAGCAAAATACCACTCATGCATCATCACAAAATCTCCAGAACTATAAAGCGTATAAAGTTGAAATTTGAAACGTATGTTCCTGTTGGCTTCTAGGTGCTCACTAAGAAAGGATTTTTCAAAATGATCATCAGAGCATTAGTATTTCCTATATTATTATTAACATGCTCTGATGCTAATGAGTTCTACTCCCCCTCCCCACCTGAAAAGAAATCTGTTCCAAATGCAAAATGCAAGCAGAGGAGAGGAGTTTCAGTTTCAGTTTTACTTTCACAGCACTAAGCAGCTTTGGTACAGAACAGTTGAGCTATGCCCATGTTGGCAAACCTATGCCACAAGTGCCGGAAGTGGCATGCAGAGCCATTCCCCCCAGCATGCAAGAGGTTGCCCGGAAGAGCTCACTGTACATGTGTGAGTGTGCCGCCACCTGACAGCTGATTGTCGGATATCCAATGCGCATGTGCAGGGGGCAGAGGGGGGTGCATGGGAGATGCATGCGCATGTGCAGGGGTACATTGCACATGAGGAGATCGTGCATGCATGCGCAGATGTGCTGTGCATGAGGAAAGTCATGCATGCGCAAAGATGCACAGCACGAGAGGGGGGAATTGTGCTCGCATGTGCAGATATGCAGCACACGAGGAGGGAGTCATGCGCACATGCACAAAGATGCAGGACGCATGAGGGGGAGTTGCATGCGCATGTGCAGATGTGCAGTGTGCAAGGAGGGAGTCACGCATGTATGCACAGACGTGCGGTGCGCGAGGGGGTCACACACGCATGTGCAGGGGGCATGAGGGGGGCCCAGCACACATTGCCTTCTGGGTGTTGGCACACGAGCGCATACATGTGAGCACGTGCACAATTATCAGCATGGGAGCCGAAAAAGGTTAGCCACCACTGAGCTATGCCATGCCCAGGCTCCTTGTTGTCTCCTTCTTGCTCACACAGCAAATACTGTTTCAGTTTCCAAATAGCCCTCAACTCTCTCACACATTGACAGGACGCTAGCCAGATGAATACTGATGGATGCTGGTAGGCAGAGGCAGAATTTTTCCCCTTTATTTTCCTCCCCAAAAACTAAGCCCGACCACATAATTTTGCGGCGAAGCATAGGTATCGAGCTAGTATCCATATAAAAGTTCAACAATACATGTTCACAAAGTAAGTAGGGAGGATCAATCTTCTTGCATGGTTCAGTAGATGTTATTTCATTTCCTAAAACACTCCTCACATTTTTCTGCATCTCCATTTATTATATGGTTTTCTGCTCTTAATATTATTTTTAAAAAAACATCTTCAATCTTCTAACATATAAAACTGCATAGATCACTCCAGGGTGACTAATACAACCTTGAATTGAATTTGTCTAATAATATGATTCTGACATGAGTGAATATATTTTGGACTCTGCAGCAAGATTGAAGGGTAATAGCCCAAAATATGAGAAACGCCAAAGCATCCATGAATATCATAGCCGTTCAGAAAATATTTACTTTTATGTCAGCATCGGAAGACCTGAAGGGCCAGGTTAGGGATGGATCATGATGGAGAAAAATCTATCTATGCAGTTGCAAAAAGATGACACTGACTTCACAGCACATTGGTAGTGGGAACTAGAGGTGGTATTCAGTAGGTTCTGACCAGTTCTGGAGAACCGGTAGCGGAAATTTTGAGTAGTCCGGAGAACCGGCAAATCCCACCTCTGACTGGAGATTTTACAGTATCCTTCTCCTGCCACGCCCACCAAGCCACGCCCACAGAAACAGAAGTAAAAAAAATTGAATCCCACCACTGGTAGGAACCTACCTTAGTCACTACTGGTTTGGTGGGTGATCGCGCCCCTAACACACCTCCCCCTAACAAGCCAATCAGCTGAGAGGATGAAGAAATGAAAAGCTAGGAACCTCCCACCCTCCCATGCGCTTTTCGGTTTTTTATCCTCTCAGCTGATCAGAGGTTGTTTTTTTTACTACCAGTTCAGCTGAACCGGTCCGAACCGGTAGCATGCCACCACTGCAGCACATAATCGATCATAAACAATGTCAGCTTTGGCTAAAAATAAAACAAGAAAATATCAGCTTAGAATGTGCAATGCAGTTCACTTTATTTGTAGAAGTCAGATGGAAGGTGGACAATTTAGAACCTTTTTAATGAGGTTCTATAGGCCTTTTGATCCTCCTCTGTCCAATCTCACCTCTTCTGATCACTCGGCATCCTCAACTTTGCTCTTTAATGCCTGCCCTCATCGCTTCTGATTAACCCATCTCCCTTTATGAGGAAACAGAAATACAATTAAGTCAGCCAATGATAATTATGGAGCTGCCAAATCAAGTGAGAAAATCTCTTGACTGCTGGTTTCATTCTTGGATCTTGAAATACAATCTTTCGGCTGTACCCTCCTTTGCATAGTCATAGAAACTTATTCACAGCAAAAGATTAGGGGACTGGAGGCTAAAACACATGAAGAATGGTCACAGGAATGGGGTATGTCTGGTTTAATGAAAAGAAGAACTAGGGCTGACATGATAACAGTATTTTAATATCTGAGGGGCTGCCACAAAGAAGAAGGTGTCAATCTTTTCTCTAAAGCACCTGAGGGCAAGACAAGAAGCAATGGATAGAAACTAATCAAGGAGGGATCCAACCTAGAACTGAGAAGAAATTTCCTGACAGTTAGAAAAAATAATCAGTGGAACAATTTACCTCCAGAAGTTATGGTTGGCCCATCACTGAAAGTTTTTAAGAAGAGACTGGACAGCCATTTGTCTGAAATGGTATGTAATCTCCTACTTAAGGAAGGGATTGAACTAGAACAATGGTCACCAACCAGTGGGTCGGGGACCACTGGTGATCCACGAGAAAATGTTGGTGGTCTGCAGAGAAATGTCACCCCTAAAGTACCCCCGAAAGCAATTAATCCAGGCTGTGCAAGAACACAAGGCTTGCGTCGCTTGCATTGTGAACAACATGAGTAGTGAGGGGAGGTGGGAAAGAGTGGAGGGGAGAACTTGCTCCACATGCCCCCATGTGCCTCGCCTGGCCACCAGGCTGCTTCTCCCGCTACTTTCTTCTTCTGCTTTTGGCTGCACGCAAGGAAAACAGCTAAAGTCTTTTCTTCTCTCCCCCAAACTCCACCAGAAATGAGTCTTTGGGACCCTGCAAGGCATCCTGCTCCAAGCGGCTGTGCCATTCTGGTGGAGTTGGGGGGAGAGAGAGAAAGACTTCTGCTGCTTTCCTTGCATGAAGCCAAAAGTCTCTCTCTCTCTCTCCCTGTGAAAACGGAGCTAGAGGCGGTATCCTGCAATCCCAAATAAAGAATGATTGATTGGTAGGAAAACAGGATGAGGAATTTTCCTGCAGACTTTTTTGGGGGGATTTTCCCAGGGTCTCTGGTCTGCGGGATTTAAAATTATGAGTTTGGTGGTCCCTGAGGCCCAAAAGGTTGGCAACCCCTGAACTAGAAGACCTCCAAATCCCTTCCAATTCTGTTATTCTGTTAAGAAACATGGGGCGGGGGACCTGATGGAAAGAAGGAATGTTGATAAAAATGGTTTTAATTTATAAGTACAGGGACTAAACCATGGTATCTATTTTATTTCTAGCTTGAATTGTTTTAATCATTGCTAATTGTTGAAATAATTGCTCCATTCCTCAACAAAACCACGCTGAATAATTGTCATCTGTTTTCTTATATGTCCAGTCTCCATCCATGCCATTGCTGAGGACAATTCTGAACTTTGGTTGCAATGCAAAGGTGAATTGCCTATGTGCCAAGGCAATGCTTTTGCTGGGATTTTGGTGAGAGGCTGGTGTATTATGGATAAGTGGTTCTCAACCTTTTCTTCACCACAGACCCTCTTCAAATAACTTTTATGGCCACTGACCATGGCTATGGATCCCCAAGACTTAATTCAAGATTTAAATCATTACGTTTCTTCAAGCCTTCATGGATCCCCTTGTGATGACATTGCACATCCCTTCCCATCCCCAGGGATCCAAATCAGAGGTGGTATTCAGCAGGTTCTGACCAGTTCTGGAGAACCAGTAGAGGAAATTTTGAATAGTTCGGAGAACCGGCAAATCCCACCTCAGACTGGCCCCTCTCCCATCTATTCTCTGCCTCCCGAGTCCCAGCTGATTGGCTGGGTCTTCTTTGGTTGCCCCCTGCACAGGAGAACAGAGCTGGAAAGCAGGTTAGTGGGGTGGGGAGGGAATGGGGATTTTGCAGTAACCTTCCTCTGCCGTGCCCACCAAGCCACGCCCACAGAACTGGTAGTAAAAAAAAATTGAATCCCACCACTGGTCCAAATACCATAGATTGAAAACCACTGGACAAGATTATGTATCTATATAAGAGAATATTAGAGAGCAAAGGCTGGGTGTGGAAACATTTCAGGCAGCAGAACAAAGGAACAGGTATTACTGTTGCAAAACTGAGTGGGAAAAGAAGAGTGGGAACTTGAATCTTCTGTTGAAGATTTGTAGAATTAAAATGAAAAGAACACGTAGATTTCTGCAGCTTTGTGCAATCCTCGAGAGCTACTCTCAGTCCCAGCCCTCAGCTCTGAAATCTGTGAAGTGTGATATTAATTCATTTTCATAAAATTACCTTCACAGTTCCCCGCCCCCCTTGCCAGATATTGCAGTATGTAACTCTGATTATAAAGGGATACAGAGAAATTTGCTCACGGGAAGCATTATAACTTCTTCTATTTATGAGCTGCAAAGAATCTTTTTGACGAAACTGATTAAACTGAAACTGAAATTTGCTGGATTTTTGTCATGGAAATGTTTTAAGAGTTAGATCTTGAAATTCTAGTACTTGAGGGGCTGCCAGAGAGGGGACTGACTTGTTCTCCCAAACACCAGAAGGCAGGACAAGAAGTAATGGGTAGAAGCTCATTAAGGAGAGATCCAGCTTAGACGTAAGGAGAAATTTACTTTTCAGTTCAGAATAGACCTGGAAGGAGGTCTATTGGAGGTCTTCTTGTCCATCCCCCTGATCAATCAGGACACTCTATACCATTTCATTTTTTTTTTGACTGAAGAACATTTGACCAGGATGGTATAAGGCAGTGATGGCTAACCTTTCCATCCTCACAGGCCAAAAGTATGTGCACATGCCAACACACATAAGCCAATGCATGCGAGCCCCACACGACCCCTGCATGCACACATGACCTCCAATGCATGCAGTGCATCTCTGCACATGCGCATGCGACCCCCACAGACACCGTACATTTCTGCGCATGTGTGTGCATCTTCCGTGCACCTCTGCCCTCCGCACAGGTGTGGCAGCTACCCGACAATCAGCTGGCATGCATGTGGCATGTGCGCATATGCAGTGAACCTGCTCCGGGGTGACAGCTGACATGCCGGCGAAGATGGCTCTGCATGCCACTTCCGGCACACATGCCATAGGTTCGCCATCAAGATTTAAGGCAAAGGTGTCAAACTCAATTTTACTGAGGGCTGCATCAGGACTGTGGCTGACCTCGGTGTCAGGGTTCCAGAAATTATTCCAATTATATCATGAGTCTCGGGCCACCCTCCCAAAACTAAAGTGGATTTATTTGAAGGTAACATTCTCTGTCTGGCACTAACTTGGGCGTAGCCAACTCTGAGATATGTAATTCACTGTCACCCTACATCCTGCTTTCCCCCACCATCCCTCTGGGTGTATCATACAACAAAAAAACATCCATAGCCAAGAGTCATCAATCATGCTCTCCATGGCAGAAGCTTCAGCCATTTAATCAGTCTTTGAAGAAAATATGAATGGAATGTACTTTCGATTTCACACTGTTGCCTGCTCTTTGAAACTCTTCTCCTTCTTTCTGTTGTCAATGAATGTTGGAAATTTATGCAAATTCAAAACATTTGTCCATCTGGTTTTGTTATATATTTTGACTCAAAGCAGTTTCCAAGGAACTTAAAAATAAAAGAGGTCTTGCAGTCATTTTCTGCCTGATCCTTTTAACTGAAGATGTCAAAGACTGTAGAAGGTGCTCCTTTGCATTGGAGATATGGGGTAGGGAATGGTTTCATCCCCATTTGGATGCAAATCTGTACAGAAGCTTATTGTGCAACCTGAACAAAAACTGTTTTAAACTCACCCTTTGCTGATGTTTGCTATGCAAGTCACATCTCTTGAAAAGATATACATATACATATACAATAACATATACATATACATATACATGGATCTTTGGTTATTCGGGCTATCTCCCGCGTAAGATTGGAAGTATCTAGGCAACGTTTCAATGAAGTCTCATTCATCATCTTCAGGCTTGTGTCTTCCACTCTGTGCTTCTCAGAGTGATGTGAGCTTGCAGCTGCTTCTTCCTTTTAACTGCTAGTGGGGGTGTGACTTGATTGGGTGGGGGCTTGGCTGTGTTCTGATTGGGTGGGGGTGTGTTCTCATTGGTTGGGGTTTGGCTGTGTTCTGATTGGTTGGGGGTTGGCCGTGTTCTGATTGGCTGGAGGTGTGTTCTGTTCAGGTGGGGGCTTGGTTGTGCTCAGGTTAGTCTTAGTTGCTGGGGGATTTGAGCTGGTGAGCTGTGATCTTGCCAAAACCACCCAAAACCACCCAAAAGCAACTTATCCAAAGAAGAACAAACTGCACTACTTAACCTGAAAGAAGACACCAGCATAAAAATCCTACCAGCAGACAAGGGCAACGCGACAGTGGTTATGAACACATCTGACTACCAAACCAAGTTAACCAACCTACTCCAAGACCCCACATACAAACCCCTAAAGACAGACCCCACCACCTACTTAGAAAAAACCACCAGATCCAAAATAAAAGCCTCCCCCATCAGTGAAGAAATCCAGCAAAGAATCATACCCAGAGAGAAATCATCCAGATGCCCTAAGCTTTATGGTCTCCCCAAGACACACAAAGAAGGAACCCCACTTAGACCAATAGTCAGCTCCATAGGCTCACCTCTACAAAACCTAGCCAAATTTCTCGCCAAACAACTACAGCCCTACGCAGAATCCATCAACTCACATGTAAGAAACTCATTCCAGTTCATCGAGATCATAAAGAAACAAAATTTACAACACAGCGACCTACTAGTGAGCTTCGATGTCATATCCTCTTCACCCAAGTGCCAATAAAAGAAGCCTTGACAGCCATCCAAAACAAATACAACCCCCAAGCACATCCTAGATCTGACCAACCACTGCCTATCCAATACATACTTCACCTACAATGGACAAAAATACAAACAAATAGAAGGAGCATCCATGGGATCACCCTCTCACCTGTCATCGCAAACCTCTACATGGAACACTTTGAAACACAAGCTCTAGAAAAATATGATCACAAACCCAAACTCTGTCTCAGATACGTAGATGACACCTTCATAATCTGGCCACACGGGAAAGAAAAACTGAACAACTTCCTCACACACCTCAACAGCCTACACCCCAAAATACAATTCACCATGGAAACAGAAGCTAACAATCAACTTCCCTTCCTAGATGTCTTGGTATACAAAAAATCCAATGGCTCCCTAGGACACACCATCTACCAGAAGAAAACACATACAAACCGCTATCTACACGCACTCTCACACCACCACCCAGCACAGATCAATTCCGTAGCCAAGACACTCATCTCCAGAACAAAATGCTTAGCCGACGAACAACACCTAAAAACCGAACTACACACTCTCACCAATGTACTAACAGCCAATGGATTCCAAAGAAAGATTACTCACCTAATCCAAAAAGAAACCCCAACCAAAATCCAAGACAGAGAACAAGAGAATGGCAAAGCCCTCCTCCCATATATAAAAGGCACTACAGACAAAATCAGCAACATCCTCCAAAAACACAACATTAAAACAGCATTCTGCACAAACAGAAAAATATCCACCATCCTAAGAAACCCTAAAGACAAAATCGAGTTAGAAAGCCAAGGAGTATACGAAATCCCTTGCACCGCCTGCCCCACCTCATACATTGGACAAACTAACAGGAGAATAAGTGCACGCGTTGAAGAACATAAGAACTCAATCAAAAAGAAGAACCGACCTCTTTCCTGGTCCAACACCTCAAAGCCACAGGACATGAGATTGACTTTAAAAATACCAGAACTATCGCCAAAACCGAACACTTCAACAACAGAATAATCAGAGAAGCCATAGAGATAGAAAAACGCCCACACAGCATGAATAAAAGAGATGACACCTCCCGCTTACCAGCCATATGGAAACCCGCCCTCATGAACAGACGAGTACC
Organism: Notechis scutatus; assembly: GCF_049901735.1. NCBI lineage: Eukaryota > Metazoa > Chordata > Lepidosauria > Squamata > Elapidae > Notechis > Notechis scutatus. The sequence continues at coordinate 156,731,580 of NC_142012.1, forward strand.
CAACATGATGAATGACACCAGACCCACACCCACGAGGGCCACACAAGATGCCACCACCACACTTCCACGTAAAAAGCAGACTCACACCCACACAGAAGATGAGACACGACCACAGACCAGAAGCCGCACTGCAGCTGCATCTACCCACTTCAACCCCCTGAGCCATACACGGCGAACTGACCCCCACCATGAAGATGCAGCACGACCACGAACTCGAAGCCAAACAGCAAGATCACAGCTCACCAGCTCAAATCCCCAGTAACTAAGACCAACCTGAGCACAACCAAGCCCCACCTGAACAGAACACATCTCCAGCCAATCAGAACATGGCCAACCCCCAACCAATCAGAACACAGCCAAACCCCCAACCAATGAGAACACACCCCACCCAATCAGAACACAGACAAGCCCCCAACCAATCAAGTCACACCCCACTAGCAGTTAAAAGGAAGAAGCAGCTGCAAGCTCACATCACTCTGAGAAGCACAGAGCTGAAGACAGAAGCCTGAAGATGATGAATGAGACTTCATCGAAATGTTGCCTAGATACTTCCAATCTTACGCGGGAGAAAACCCGAATAACCAAAGATCCACACACACACACACACACACACACACACACACACACACACACACACACACACACACATATATATATATATATATATATATATATATATATATATATATATATATATATATATATATATATATTCTGAGGTTCATGCGGTATTTGTATGTGGATCTTTGGTTATTCGGGTTTTCTCCCGCGTAGATTAGAAGTATCTAGGCAATGTTCGATGAAGTCTCATTCATCATCTTCAGGCTTCTGTCTTCAGCTCTGTGCTTCTGTCACTCTGAGAAGCACAGAGCTGAAGACAGAAGCCTGAAGATGATGAATGAGACTTCATCGAAACGTTGCCTAGATACTTCCAATCTTACGCGGGAGAAAACCCGAATAACCAAAGATCCACATATATATATATATATATATATATATATATATATATGTATGTATGTATGTATGTATGTATGTATGTATGTATGTATGTATGTATGTATGTATGTATGTATGTATGGTGTTCGGCTTGGTTCGGGTATTTTCCCACGTCATTGTAGTTCTTTTAAAGTTGTAGCAACGTTTCAGCAGAATCTCATCTGCCATCATCAGGCTTCTGTATTGTGTCCGTCTGTGGGTCAGACTTTTACAGTGGTTTCAGATTTAAATTTGGGGCAGCCTATTGCTGTGCCAGAATGGTTTTTCTTCATCCTGATTGGTTGGGAGTCTTGGTCTGTGTTTATTGGTCTCGGAGTTTGCTGTGTTCTGCTTGATGGGTGTTTCTGATATCTTCTGTCTGTTTTTGGCTCTTTTGTATCTTGATTGGCTGGCAGCATTGTGTTACTTTAATGGAGGTCTTTAGTGCAGCTTGGCTTCGGGTAAATGGACGGCTATCATTAGTTAGGAAGCTGGGTTTCATCTGGGTGCCTGGTTGGGGTGTGTTTGAGCTGGAGGTATCAGGGGGATCTGTTTGTGCCCAGGTGTTTGCCTGGCTTGTGGTGTGGAGATTTTTTTGTTTGTGAGTGCAGGCTTCCAAATGATTGACAGCCTGGTGGAATCATCTCTTCTGTTCATGCTTTCTGGTCTTTTTCAATCTCTATGGCTTCTCTGATGACTCTGTGGCTAGGGTTTTCCATAGTGGCCAGGGTTTTGGTGCCATTGAAGTTGATGCTATGACCTGTAGCTTCCATGTGTTGGGCTAGTGAGGAAGTGTGTTCCAGCTTTTTGACTGCATTTTGTGTTCATCCAGGCGGGTACTTATTCTTCTATTGGTCTGTCCAATGTATGTGGCCGGGCATGATGCACAGGGGACTTCGTGATACGCCTTGGTTTTCCAGGTCAATTTTATCTTTGGGGTTGCTAAGGATGGCTGCTATTTTTCTGTCTGTTTTGAAGGCAGTCCTGATGTGATGTCTGTGTAGTACCTTACTAATTTTGTCTGTAGTACCTCTTATGTAGGGCAGGACAGCTGTTCCATAGGTCTGTTCATCTTCTGGGTCTCTATTATGTTTCAGTGTGTTTTTGTGGATCAAGCTGGTGATTTTGCTTTTGTGGAAGCCGTTGGCTGTCAGTACTTTAGTCAGGGTGCATAGTTCAGCCTTAATGTTATATATATATATTCTGAGGTTCTCATGGTATTTGTATGTGGATCTTTGGTTATTCGGGTTTTCTCCCCGTAAGATTAGAAGTATCTAGGCAACGTTTCGATGAAGTCTCATTCATCATCTTCAGGCTTCTGTCTTCAGCTCTGTGCTTCTGTCACTCTGAGAAGCACAGAGCTGAAGACAGAAGCCTGAAGATGATGAATGAGACTTCATCAACGTTGCCTCAGATACTTCCAATCTTACGCGGGAGAAAACCAATAACAAAGATCCACACACATATATATATATATATATATATGTTTTCTGAGGTTCTCATGGTATTTGTATGTGGATCTTTGGTTATTCGGGTTCTCTCCCGCGTAAGATTCAAAGTATCTAGGCAACGTTTCGGCGAGGTCCCACTCGCCATCTTCAGGCTGGTGCTTTCGGCTTAGTGCCAGTGCAAGCAGTGTGTGACCGGAGCTGCCATCTCTATATATACAAGTGGTGGGGGATGGTGTGCTGGGCTGGTTGGCTGTGCTGCAGCCTCTTGATTGGTTGATGGAGTTGATGTTGGTATAATGGGCTGTGTAATGGCCTTTTGTTGTAGAGATATCCTGGATCTTGTGCTGTCATCTCCTGGGTCGTTAGCCTCTTGTGTTTTAACGGCTTGGGTAATGGGTTGTGTGATGGGCTTGTGAGTTCTTTTGTTGTGGTATCCTGGGTCTTTGCGTTGTAATCTCCTGGGTCGTTTGTGTTTTGATCTCTTTTTGATTAGCCTCCTGTGTAGTAACAGCTTGGGTAATGGGTTGTGTGATGACCTTGTGAGATTTATTGCTGTGGTATCCTTGGTCTTGTGCTGTGATATCCTGGGTCATTTGCTGTGTTGTGACTTCTTGAGTTCTTGAGGTGTAGTTTCTTGAGTTTTCTGATGTGATGTCCTGAGCGGGTGGCTGTGATGTAGCATTTTGGGTTTTTAATATGGCTTTGAGTTTGGGGTCTGGGTCTGTGTTCGTTTGGCTTTGAGTTCGTGGTCGTGCCACATCTTCATGGTGGGGGTCAGTTCGCTTCATGTATGGTTCAGAGGAGTTTGAAGTGGGTAGTGATGCAGCTGCAGTGCGGCTTCTGGTCTGTGGTCGTGTCTCATCTGTGTGGGTGTGAGTCTGATTTTTACGTGGAAGTGTGGTGGTGGCATCTTGTGTGGCCCTCATGGGTGTGGGTCTGGTGTCATTTATCATGTTGGGTACTCGCCTGTTCATGAGGGCGGGTTTCCAAATGGCTGGTAAGCGGGAGGTGTCATCTCTTTTATTCATGCTGTGTGGGCGTTTTTCTATTTCTATGGCTTCTCTGATTATTCTGCTGCTGTGGTGTTCAGTTTTGGCGATAGTTCTGGTATTTTTAAGGTCAATCTCATGTCCTGTGGCTTTGAGGTGTTGGACCAGGGAAGAGGTTGGTTCTTCTTTTTGATTGAGTTCTTATGTTCTTCAACGCGTGCACTTATTCTTCTGTTAGTTTGTCCAATATATGTGGTGAGGCAGGCAGTGCAGGGGATTTCATATACTCCTTGGTTTTCTAACTCGATTTTGTCTTTAGGGTTTCTTAGGATGGTGGATATTTTTCTGTTTGTGCAGAATGCTGTTTTAATGTTGTGTTTTTGGAGGATCTTGCTGATTTTGTCTGTAGTGCCTTTTATATATGGGAGGAGGGCTTTGCCGTTCTCTTGTTCTCTGTCTTGGATTTTGGTTGGGGTTTCTTTTTGGATTAGGTGGGTGATCTTCTTTCTTTGAAATCCATTGGCTGTTAGTACGTTGGTGAGAGTGTTTAGTTCGGTTTTTAGGTGTTGTTCATCAGCTAAGCATTTTGTTCTGAGATGAGTGTCTCAGCTACGGAATTGATCTGTGCTGGGTGGTGGTGTGAGAGTGCGTGTAGATAGCGGTTTGTATGTGTTTTCTTTTGGTAGATGGTGTGTCCTAGGGAGCCATTGGGTTTTTTGTATACCAAGACATCTAGGAAGGGAAGTTGATTGTTAGCTTCTGTTTCCATGGTGAATTGTATTTTGGGGTGTAGGCTGTTGAGGTGTGTGAGGAAGTTGTTCAGTTTTTCTTTCCCGTGTGGCCAGATTATGAAGGTGTCATCTACGTATCTGAGCCAGAGTTTGGGTTTGTGATCATATTTTTCTAGAGCTTGTGTTTCAAAGTGTCCCATGTAGAGGTTTGCGATGACAGGTGAGAGGGGTGATCCCATGGGTGCTCCTTCTATTTGTTTGTATTTTTGTCCATTGTAGGTGAAGTATGTATTGGATAGACAGTGGTTGGTCAGATCTAGGATGTGCTTGGGGGTTGTATTTGTTTTGGATGGCTGTCAAGGCTTCTTTTATTGGCACTTGGGTGAAGAGGGATATGACATCGAAGCTAACTAGTAGGTCGCTGGGTTGTAAGTTTTGTTTCTTTATGATCTCGATGAACTGGAATGAGTTTCTTACATGTGAGTTGATGGATTCTGCATAGGGCTGTAGTTGTTTGGCGAGAAATTTGGCTAGGTTTTGTAGAGGTGAGCCTATGGAGCTGACTATTGGTCTAAGTGGAGTTCCTTCTTTGTGTATCTTGGGAGACCATAAAGCTTAGGCATCTGGATGATTTCTCTCTGGGTATGATTCTTTGCTGGATTTCTTCACTGATGGGGAGGCTTTTATTTTGGATCTGGTGGTTTTTTCTAGGTAGGTGGTGGGGTCTGTCTTTAGGGGTTTGTATGTGGGGTCTAGGAGTAGGTTGGTTAACTTGGTTTGGTAGTCAGATGTGTTCATAACCACTGTTGCGTTGCCCTTGTCTGCTGGTAGGATTATTATGCTGGTGTCTTCTTTCAGGTTACGTAGTGCAGTTTGTTCTTCTTTGGATAAGTTGCTTTTGGGTGGTTTGCTAGTGCAGAGGATGTTGGTGATTTCGAGTCTGATTCTATTAGCCTCATCAGGGTTGGTTTTGGTCAGGCTGGTTTCAACTCCGCATATGATGGTTTCTGTGGGGATGTGTTTGGGAGCAACAGCAAAGTTGAATCCTTTTGAAAGGACCTTGGTTTCGGCTTCGTGAGGATCTTGTCTGAGATGTTGTGCACTGTTTGTTTCATGTGTGGCTGTGAGGGGGGAGTTGGTTTCTGGCATTGTTGTAGTTTTCTGAGTTTGTTGGTGTGTGTGTCTGTCTTGAGGGTGGTCTGTGTTTCGGCTCTCCAGACAGCGAGTTGTTTGGATTTGTCCCAAAGTAAGGGGTGAATCTTGTTGCTGAGTCTGAGGTGAAGTGTAAGAAGATCTTTGTTGATTTGGTCTAGGAGAAATCTTTTTGTGTGAAGTTCATTTCTAATTAGGGCCAATTCTGTTCTTTTTAGGATGCGTTTGGTGGCTGCTGTGTTGGTGTGGAATTTCAATTGGAAGCTTGTGGGAATTAAATTTTGATCTCGGCAGTTGCATAGGAATGCGAGGTCACATAAAATGGAAGCTCTTTGGACTTCAAGTTTTTCATAAGTCCTGGTCAGATGGTGGGTTTCCTCCCCGTAGAGGTGCAATATTTCACCCAAGTGCCAATAAAAGAAGCCTTGACAGCCATCCAAAACAAATACAACCCCCCCAAGCACATCCTAGATCTGACCAACCACTGTCTATCCAATACATACTTCACCTACAATGGACAAAAATACAAACAAATAGAAGGAGCACCCATGGGATCACCCCTCTCACCTGTCATCGCAAACCTCTACATGGGACACTTTGAAACACAAGCTCTAGAAAAATATGATCACAAACCCAAACTCTGGCTCAGATACGTAGATGACACCTTCATAATCTGGCCACACGGGAAAGAAAAACTGAACAACTTCCTCACACACCTCAACAGCCTACACCCCAAAAATACAATTCACCATGGAAACAGAAGCTAACAATCAACTTCCCTTCCTAGATGTCTTGGTATACAAAAACCCAATGGCTCCCTAGGACACACCATCTACCAAAAGAAAACACATACAAACCGCTATCTACACGCACTCTCACACCACCACCCAGCACAGATCAATTCCGTAGCTGAGACACTCATCTCCAGAACAAAATGCTTAGCTGATGAACAACACCTAAAAACCGAACTAAACACTCTCACCAACGTACTAACAGCCAATGGATTTCAAAGAAAGAAGATCACCCACCTAATCCAAAAAGAAACCCCAACCAAAATCCAAGACAGAGAACAAGAGAACGGCAAAGCCCTCCTCCCATATATAAAAGGCACTACAGACAAAATCAGCAAGATCCTCCAAAAACACAACATTAAAACAGCATTCTGCACAAACAGAAAAATATCCACCATCCTAAGAAACCCTAAAGACAAAATCGAGTTAGAAAACCAAGGAGTATATGAAATCCCCTGCACTGCCTGCCTCACCACATATATTGGACAAACTAACAGAAGAATAAGTGCACGCGTTGAAGAACATAAGAACTCAATCAAAAAGAAGAACCAACCTCTTCCCTGGTCCAACACCTCAAAGCCACAGGACATGAGATTGACCTTAAAAATACCAGAACTATCGCCAAAACTGAACACCACAGCAGCAGAATAATCAGAGAAGCCATAGAAATAGAAAAACGCCCACACAGCATGAATAAAAGAGATGACACCTCCCGCTTACCAGCCATTTGGAAACCCGCCCTCATGAACAGACGAGTACCCAACATGATAAATGACACCAGACCCACACCCATGAGGGCCACACAAGATGCCACCACCACACTTCCACGTAAAAATCAGACTCACACCCACACAGATGAGACACGACCACAGACCAGAAGCCGCACTGCAGCTGCATCACTACCCACTTCAAACTCCTCTGAACCATACATGAAGCGAACTGACCCCACCATGAAGATGTGGCACGACCACGAACTCAAAGCCAAACGAACACAGACCCAGACCCCAAACTCAAAGCCATATTAAAAACCCAAAATGCTACATCACAGCCACCCGCTCAGGACATCACATCAGAAAACTCAAGAAACTACACCTCAAGAACTCAAGAAGTCACAACACAGCAAATGACCCAGGATATCACAGCACAAGACCAAGGATACCACAGCAATAAATCTCACAAGGTCATCACACAACCCATTACCCAAGCTGTTACTACACAGGAGGCTAATCAAAAAGAGATCAAAACACAAACGACCCAGGAGATTACAACGCAAGACCCAGGATACCACAACAAAAGAACTCACAAGCCCATCACACAACCCATTACCCAAGCCGTTAAAACACAAGAGGCTAACGACCCAGGAGATGACAGCACAAGATCCAGGATATCTCTACAACAAAAGGCCATTACACAGCCCATTATACCAACATCAACTCCATCAACCAATCAAGAGGCTGCAGCACAGCCAACCAGCCCAGCACACCATCCCCCACCACTTGTATATATAGAGAGATGGCAGCTCCGGTCACACACTGCTTGCACTGGCACTAAGCCGAAAGCACCAGCCTGAAGATGGCGAGTGGGACCTCGCCGAAACGTTGCCTAGATACTTTGAATCTTACGCGGGAGAGAACCCGAATAACCAAAGATCCATATATATATATATATATATATATATATATATATATATATATATATGTATGTATGTATGTATGTATGTATGTATGTATGTATGTATGTATGTATGTATGTATGTATGTATGGTGTTCGGCTTGGTTCAGGTATTTTCCCACGTCATTGTAGTTTCTTTTAAAGTTGTAGCAGCGTTTCAGCAGAATCTCATCTGCCATCATCAGGCTTCTGTATTGTGTCCGTCTGTGGGTCAGACTTTTACAGTGGTTAAATCTGAAACCACTGTAAAAGTCTGACCCACAGATGACACAACACAGAAGCCTGATGATGGCAGATTAGATTCTGCTGAACGCTATGCTACAACTTAAAAGAACTACAATGACGTGGGAAAATACCCGAACAAGCCGAACACCATACATGTAATCATGGAAAACTTAAGAATATATATATATATATATATATATATATATATATATATATATATATATATATATATATATATATATATATATATATAATAGAACAGGGACGGTAGGCACATCGGTGCACTTATACACGCCCCTACAGACTTCTTAGGAAAGGGATGGGGTCAATAGTAGAAAGTCTAAGGTTAAAGTTTTTGGGGTTTGGGGAAGAAACCACAGAGTCAGGTAGAGTATTCCAGACATTGACCACTCTGTTGCTGAAGTCGTATTTCCTGCAATCAAGTTTGGTGCTATTAACCTTGAGTTTGTATCTATTGTTTGCTCTTGTATTGTTATGGTTGAAGCTGAAGTATTCATTGACAGGTAGGACATTGCAATGTATGATTTTATATACTATACTTAGATCGGACCGAAGGCGGTGTAGTTCTAGGTTTTCTAGGTCTAGAATTTCAAGTCTGGTGGCATAAGGCAGGGGTCCCCAACCACCGGGTCGCGGACCGGTACCGGGCCGTGGAGCACTCTCTACCGGGCCACAAAGAATTCTTTTTTAAAAAATGGCGGCTTTCTTCACCTTCGGTGAATGCTGCTGGGATCGGGGATCAAGGACACAAATGAAAGAAGGGGAGGGAGGAAGCAACCGAAGCCTGTCCTTCTCTCTGGGTCAGCTCTCTTAGTCGCTCTCTTGCTCCTCCACCAGCCCAGGAAGAAACTGCTTCAAAGAAGCGGGGGGCTTTTCCTGTCGCCGCAGCGCCTCCGAGCGCCCGTTTCTCCCCACCCGTCCACCCGCCCGCGCACGCGCGGGTTCAACCCAGTGCTCCGTTCTGCCTGCCTGCCTGCTTTCGTTAATGGTTGAATCGGAACAGCTTCGGCTGAGTAAAAGAGGCGAATAGTTATTATTGTCAGCGAAGCTGCTCCCAAACAACCAGAAACTAAGGCAGGCAGGCAGAAGCGGGACACTGTGGATTGAAGCGCGCGCCGGGGCGGCGGGTGGGGGTGGGGGTGAAATGGGTGCTTCGGAATAGCTGCGGCGACAGGAAAAGCCCCCGCTTCTTTGAAGCAGTTTCTTCCTGGGCTGGTGGAGCAGCGAGAGAGCGAAGCCTCCTTCTCTTCTCTCCCCCGGTCCTTGCAAAAATTTTCTGCTTGAAACCGGTCCCTGGTACAAAAAAGGTTGGGGACCACTGGCATAAGGTATTCTGCAACGAGTAGAGAAGTGGAGAGCTCTTTTTGTGAAATATTTCTGGACTTTCTCAATTGTGTTAATATCAGATACGTAATGTGGGTTCCAGACTGATGAGCTGTATTCAAGTATTGGTCTAGCAAATGTTTTGTATGCTCTAGTTAGTAGTATAATATTGCCAAAGAAAAAGCTACACATGATTTAGGTTAACAACTCTTAACACCTTTTTGGCTATGTAGTTACAGTGGGCTCTAGCACTTAGATCATTAGAGATGAGTACTCCAATATCCTTGACAGAGTTTGGATCATCAACAAGGTCTTGACTATTCAGCCTGTATTTTATTTTCTGATTTTTTTTTTTGCCAATATGTAAGACAGAGCATTTATTTGTTGAGATTTGAAGTTGCCATTTTTTTGACCATCCTGATACATAGTCAAGGTCTTTTTGAAGGGTAGCAATATTGTCTGTGGTGTTGAACAGCTTTACATCATCAGCGAAGAGAATGCAGTTGCTCTTGATATGATCACAGAGGTCATTTATGTAGAGTATGAAAAGAGTTGGTCCTAGAACACTGCCTTGGGGGACACCACTGTTGACAGGTACAGAATTTGATAGCACTCTCCCAATTTTGACCATTTGTTGTCTGTTTGACAGGAATGTTTCTATCCAGTTATGCAGGTGTCCAGAGATACCATAAGATTTTAGTTTTAGGAGTAGTTTGTCATGTACCATTGAATCAAAGGCTTTACAGAAGTCTATGTAGATTGCGTCTATTGCTTTGCCCTGATCGAGTTGTGTAGTCCATATGTTTTTATAGTGTAAGAGTTGCAGATTACATGAGAGTTTTTTTCTGTAGGTTCTGTAGAGTAGGTTGTTTGTTTCTAAGTGGAGGATGATGGATTGGTTAATAATTGATTCCATAACTTTACAGGTGACGCAGCATAAAGAGATTGGTCTGTAATTTTCAACTAGGCTGGGGTTTCCCTTTTTGAAGATGGGGATGACCATGGCTTGTGACCATAGTTTTGGCAAGGAGCTGGTCCTGAAAGATTTTTCAAAGATTATGCTTAGAGGTTCGGCTATGGCAGTGGATAGCTTTTTAAAGAAGTAGACACATATTCCATCTGGTCCATTAGATAGAGATGGTTTTGGATTGTGTAGTGCTTTTTCAACATCGTCTTCTGTAAAATCAATATGTATTAGATCATTGTAGTTTTCTGTGGTTCGACTAGGAAATACTGGGCATGATCCATTGCTGTTTACAAATACTGAGCCAAAGAATGTATTAAAGAGGTTGGCTTTAATAGTGTCGTCGTTGCAGTCTTTATCATTAGGTCCTTTCAGGGGTGGGATGGACCTTGAGTCTTTTAGTTTGTTGTTTACAAAATTGTAGACAGCACGGGTGGAATTGGTGCATAGAAGGTTTTCTTCTTGTTTAATGTGATAATTGGTGCATTCAGTTTTTATCTGGTGGCATAAATTTTTGTATCGGGTTTTGAAGTTGGCAACGTTACCAGATTTGTTTTTCTGCCAAACTGATTTTTTTTTGGATTGAAGCTTCCTTATTGTTATGGGTAATTCGTTTATTCTGGTTTTGGGAGTTGTTAATGGTACATATAGTTTGATGACTCTTTTGACTTCAAGTAAAAATATGTTGTAATGGTCTTCTTCTATTCTCTGCATCCAGAGAATAGAAATTGCCAATCAAGGGATGAGAGATCGTTGTTTATAAGATCATAGTTGCCTTTTTTGAAGTTATAATTGGGGATTCCGTTGTGATGATTTTTGTGTGTACCCTGCTTATTTGCATCTTAGTTGCAAGGTAAATATCTTGCCTTGGTGTTCTGACCCACGTCCTTTTCCAACAAATCAAACACAATCCAAAGGGAAACGAAACCTTGTAATGCTTCTGCAAAATAATTAGCTGTGATAAGTACAAGCCTTGCCAAACTGTGCGAGACTTGCCAAAAGATAACAGACAAGAAATAATTTGCAATACAAGAATCTTCAAATACAAACTCAGGATACTGGAATGTCCATGAGGCTGAGTTTCAAAACGTCTTTGCCTTCTGCAAAGAACGTTCGTTTCACAGCTGGCTTTTATCTTCTTGAAGGAGGGGCCATTACCTTGCAGCCTTATTCCCAAGTTGCCTGTGCAGTTGTAGCTGTTCTTTCCTACGAGAAATCCTGTGCGCATGCGCACTTGGCACAGGCTCCTTGAGAACCTCCTCATCAATGCTGCCAGCCCCCACAATCTCTGAAGGCATTAGTCCACTCCCTAATGGTCCTGGCCCCTCATCTGAGGCCTCGCTCTCCTCAGCCGTCCACACCTGCTGCCGGCTAACCACAGCACTTGGTAACATCTTAACAATAAAGTTCTGACCCAGCGGCCCTAACATGACAAACCCCCTGATGTGAACTCAAAAGATTATTTTATTAGGAATGCTGGCAGCCCTGGCAAAATGTTCCTCTCGCAGGCTAACAAGTCCATCCAGCCGGAAAATGAATAGTTGTCTGCCACACCTATTCATCTCCACCCCCTGCCTTTTATCCCCAGAGCTAGAATGGGGCTTCACTAGCAGCGGTGGCTCTTCCTTCCCCAGGATCAATCCACAGCTTTCCACTGCTTTCCTTTTCTGTCTTCTGTGCAGCCACACATCAGGCACTGGACCAGCAGTGGGATCCTACCTGTTCCACTACCGGTTTGGTGATCGTGCACGCGTGCATGCGCACCTAACACACAGCTTTCCCCCACACTAGCTGAGGCATGCAGTGCCAATCAGCCGAGAGGATAAAGAAGAGAAAAGTGTACTTGCGATCCTGCGCTTTTCTCTTCTTTCTCCCCTCAGCTGATTGTCAGAGATTTTTTTCCCTCCTCTCAGCTGATCCTTGGAGGCTTTTTTTTTTCTACTACCGGTTTGGCTGAACTGGTCCAAACCGTAGCATACTACCATTGCACTGGACCCAGCTGTTCCTCTTCTTCTTCTTCATCAACCACCTCTAGACCTGGGGTCTGTTGACTCTCCATGTGAGGGCTGACGGGTGGCCCAGGCTCCGCCTCTGCCTGCCTGTCTCTCCCAGCTCCATTCCCTCATCCTCCTCAGAACTCCCAGGTTGCCCTGATGCTGACCCTGACTCCCATGCCTGCTCCTCTGATTCGGTTGCTGGAGGGGACGGTGGCTGACAGGCCACAACAAGTAAGATGTTACCTCTTTCGAAAAGCAGCAGAGATTGGATGTAGCCAGCAATAGAAATAAATTTGCAGTGAGCTTAGCAGAGGACACTGTATAACATTAACTACGATCCGTCTGCTGGATAAAATACCTGAGGGATGATTGATTAAAAGGATAAGATGGGGAAGAAAGGGACTTTTAAAAAACACAAAAGTATAAAACAAGAGTCATTTTGCTGTGGCAGCTTCCGATGCTATTGTTGGAGGGTAAAGCATTGGCCTAATAATCCTAAAGCTCTGAAGAATCCATTCCAAACTAATATGTGTCTTTATCTATTATTATTTTATTATTGAGAGCTAGTTAGTTAATAGTAGTTAAGGCACTTGGCTAGAAACCAGGACACTGTGGCTTCTAGTCTTGCTTTAGGCATGAAAGTTGGCTGGGTGACTTTGGGCCAATCACTAGGAGACTGTGAGTTCTAATCCCACCTCAGGCATGAAAGCCAGATGGGTGACTTTGGGCCAATCACCAGGTGACTGTGAGTTCTAGTCCTGTCTTAGGCATGAAAGCCAATAGGGAGCCAGTCATGTCTCTCAACCCAGCCCAACCCACAATAGGGAAGAAATTATGGAAATTTTTGCTGGGAAAATAGGAGGAGGAGGAGGCACCATTAAATACGTGTACAACTTTGAATTGTAAACTCAAATAATAAAGGCAGGATATAAATAAAAATAAATAAATAAAAATAAATAAAATTGGTTTTTGTGGATACCATTGACATCATCATGGAAGAACAACTGGGTAGCGTTTCTGAAATAAGGTAAATTGTTACTCAAATATCAGTATTAGATTCTTTTTCATCCTGCAATCTATCAGCCATCACATTTGGGCAGAAGCATGGAATCACTGCATCAGAAGTAAATTGTTGACTTCAAGCTTCTGGTCCTTTAAAAAGCGAAGTCGCCTTAAAGTGAAGGTGCTGGTTACTTATGTGAACATATCCATCCAATTGTCTATGGAGATTCTCAGTCATCCAGGTCATGGTTGTCCCAAAGGTGCTTTTTTTCAAGAGGCAACTGGACCTTCTGGTTTTTCTTTGAAGATGTTTTGCTTCTCATCCAAGAAGCGAAACGTCTTCAAAGAAAAACCAGAAAGTCCAGTTGCCTCTTGAAAAAAACACCTTTGGGATATATATCCAATTGCTTTTTAATGACTTACACTAGAGTAATGGGTTTCCTACTTGACAATATCAGGAAATCTGTACTGATTTTCAGTAATTAAATACCAATAGAAGAGCTTGGGGTTGAACTCATGAGTCTTTGGTGCTCTCTGAGCATGGTTGTTTGATTGCAGACATTTCATTACTGGACTGTGATGACCCAGGTGTGGCACAAAGGCAACACAGTCAGATAATCAGTAGGAGTTCCTTTATTAGCTCCAAATTTGCCTCCAATGTCTGACTTGAGAAAAACTCCCAGGAACAGTTTTTGGCTGCAGAGAATCAAGTCCAAAACATGGGCAACAAAAATTGTAACTATAAGTCCAATCAAGGCAAGATGAAGTAATTAGTCCAGCAGGACAGGAGAAGGAATTTCAGTTGTGAAGGAATGACAGTAATTCAATACGGTTGGGATGATGCCAAGAACGCAGATAACCAAAGTCAATACAAGATAAACTCACGTTTGTTCCCAGAAGACGCTGCATTTAAACACTCTTCCCAGGTGTGGCTAATTAAGGGAATCAGGGTCCTTTCAACCCCCATAAGCCATGCAACCCAAGTTGCTCTCTTCTCCATTCCTCCCTGCATGCCCTAGGATAAAGAGAGGGTGGGTCTGGCTCTTCTCTGAACTCCCTCTCCCTTGTTCTACCTCTCTCCTCCTCTGCCAAGACAGACTTTGCCCTTCCCCAGTTTCCTCCACAGCCAATGGAGCCACACTCCCACTCCCTGTCAACTGTTCGCCTTTCTCCTTGGATTCAGACTCCGACAGGGGCATGACACTGGACTACCTAACATCATGAATGCTGACATGGGTGTGAGTCACTCTTATAAGGGTGTTCCAAATTGCAACAGGCAACACCTGCCAAAAATAGGCAAAGGTTCCTTGGTCATGGCTTCTACCTGCTATTCTGGACCTAACACTCTTTTTATTTCTTCTTTAGATGAATTTTTAAACCACATTCATATTCCTTTTTCTTCTCAATTCATCTCTCTAGTGTATGTTTTCATTTTACATATGAACCCACACTTACAGCCCCTTAAATATTAACCATTTTTAATGACATTAACCTTTGTTCCATGCAATCTGCTTTCTCAAATGCATGGAATATTATTCCCCTGTGGCTAGAGGCATAATTATTGAAGAGATCATGGAAGAGAGAGATTAACATCCCCCCCTTAAATTGTTGGAAATGACAGAGATGAGCAGTGTCAGTGTGGTGTGGTCAAAGCAGCCAAGATGGTGGCTGTGATAGTGTGACTGAAGCTCTACCTGTTTTTATGTGTGCTGCACTTGTGATATCATTAACACTTAGAGCTATATAGTACCACTTCATAGTGCTTTACATCCCTCTCTAAGCAGTTTACAGAGTCAGCATATGGCCCCCAACAATTTGGCTCCTCATTTTACTGACCTTGGAAGGATGGAAGACTGAGTGAATTTAGAGCTAATCAGGATCAAACTGCTGGCAGTGAACTGAGTCAGCTTACAATACCGCATTCTAACCACTGCACCACCACGCCTCTAAACCACGCCATGCACATTAAAAAAAAACAGATAAAGTTTTGCAGGTGTCAACTCAACTTTTTTATTATATTCTGAAGACATACCTGACAGAGACATCCCCTTAAAAATAATCTCAGAGAGGATTAATTAAATTTAAGAAAACATTAGTCTTCTCTTCTCTTCTCTTTTTTTCTCTTCTCTTCAATGAATTTATTGGCCAAGTGTGATTAGACACACAAGGAATTTGTCTTAGTGCATATGCTCCCAGTGTATATAAAAAGAAAAGATACATTCATCAAGAATCATAAGGTAATTTAATATGGTCATAGGGTACAAATAAGCGATCAAATCATTCTAGAAAACAAATATATAAAATGTAAGGATACAAGCAACAAAGTTACAGTCATACAGTCATAAGTGGGAGGAGATGGGTGATAGGAACCATGAGAAGATTACTCGTAATAGCAATGCAAACTTAATAAATAGTTGGATAGTGTTGAGGGAATTATTTGTTTAGCATAGTGATGGTCTTTGGGATAAAACTGTTCTTGTGTCTAGTTGTTCTGGTGTGCAGTGCTCTATAGCGTCGTTTTGAGGGTAGGAGTTGAAACAGTTTATGTCCAGGATGTGAGGGGTCTGTAAATATTTTCACAGCCCTCTTTTTGACTTGTGCAGTATCAATGAAAGGCGGGTTGGTAACAATTGTTTTTTCTGTAGTCTTCTCCTCTCCTCTCCTCTTTAAATTGATTGCCTGCAGAAGGTTTTTAAAATTAAGATGAAAATCTCATGAAATTAGGTCAAGGTCCTCGAGCAGCCTTAGGCCATAAGTTGACCACCCAACCTAATTCATTCTGGGTTTTATAAACTATTAGCACTGGATACACTGGTCTTCTCCCAGCTTTGAAAGCACAAAAGAATGATTATCTGAGTTCAGACAATGACAACTGTAAAAGCTTTATTTATTTTGCTTTGATTTATAGGCCAATGGGGGCCATTCCTCGGGCTTAGGTTGGGACAGGTGACACAGATTGGACATTAAATGATGGGCCTGTATTCCTGAAGGGCTTGCCAACTAAATTAAATGGGACACAGGGGAAGCTGAGGAAAAGAAGAAATTAAATTTAAATGGGTTGTATGCAGAGGTGGTATTCAGCAGGTTCTGACCAGTTCTGGAGAACCAGTAGCGAAAATTTTGAGTAGTTCGGAGAACCGGCAAATACCACCTCTGACTGGAGATTTTACGGTATCCTTCCTGTGCCACGTCCACCAAGCCACGCCCACAGAACCGGTAGTAAAAATGTTTGAATCCCACCACTGGTTGTATATTAGAAGAAATCCTAATCCTTCTCAATAATTCTAATTCTAATTCTAATTCTAATTCTAATTCTAATTATTATTATTATTATTATTATTATTATTATTATTATTATTATTATTATTATTATTATTATCATTATCATTATCATTATCATTATCATTATTATTATCTTCAGTTTACAAACTTGCTCAGTTGTCATACAATTTCATAGAGGAGCTGGAACAATTTTCTAACCTAAGATAGCTCACCAAACATATTCTTTAGGAATACATCCTGGGTATAATAGAAGGTGCCAGGCTGGGAATTAAGTTTTAGTTAAATATTAAGAGTTCCTTTCTGGTTCCATCTCCTTCCCCAGAGATTGCAAGCCTGGCTATCAGGTGGACATTGCATTGGCTGCTTTAGAGAGTAGCCTGTTTTGGGAACATGGTTCTCCTGATCCTATTAGATGTCTCAGCAACCATGACACCTTTCTGAATTGTCTGTAAAGGTAGACTCTTCTACAGTAGTTCCGCTGCTTCCAGAAAGTGTGGTTCCCAAACATAGTTTGGAGAACAAGTGATCAACCTACTGGTCATTCACTGTGGAATCAGTTCAGGGTGACATTACCAATGACAACCCAGAGTGCAGCAGCTTTAATTCTTGATGAGTGAGATCCACTATAACCATGTAATACTAGTGTCACTATAAGCTCCTACATGATTTAACTTCCAGCTAGTTGTTTGGAAGTACGTCTCCAAACTGAATCTGCACACCCTGTGCATTCAACTCAGGAAGGTATGCTTTGGGATATCCTACTTTAAGAGGTCCATGAGAGTGGCCAGAAAGTGAGCAGAGGTTGTCCTATACCATGGCCTCATATCTTGAAATAGCCTTACTCCAGCACTTTCAAACTGCTCCAAGTTTTCTGCCCTTCAGAAAGGAAGTGAAAACCATATTTTTCAGAGGCCTTTCCAATGGTTTCACTACTTGCCTTTATGGCGAGAGTGCTTATCATAAGTTGAATGTATAAGGTTACTTTTAGTTTAATGTTCTATTGATGCGTTTTATTGAATGTCAAATCAGTTTTCTGCTTAGTATATTATTTTGTATGTTTTTTTTTCATACAAAAAGGGCAATATAAAAATTGGTTAATAAATTCTACCAATGTCTATTACATAACAAGAATATGATGAGACCCCTGCTGGATAGGTCTTTGGATTTTATATGCATTCTGCAATATTTTGGCTGTCTATATTCAAAGAGAAGGAGAGAGAGATAATTGACCACAGATGATTTATTTTTCTGGTTGACTTTACAAAGTGGCTACCTGCAGAACAGATTGTGCATTGAGTGCCTCTTTAACTGTTATCTATTATGCAGAATCAACAACTACTGATGATCAACCAAGAATTAAATCTTGTACTTCACTCTGGCAAGAAGACAAATTACTTCCTTGATCTCACCATTGTGATGAAATCAAGAGTAACTGAACTCTACTTGAAGGAGGCTTCACAACATCAGCCATCTGTAGGTTTCGTATCACTGGTTCCATCAGACTTCCATTCTCACCTAACATAGCAGTTAAAAATACCAATTGTTGATCGAGGTATCTCTCATTAGACCTCATTATATTACATCCCATGGATATTTTGCCTGAAGTTATCATTGCCCAAAGGATTTGTAGAGTGCCATAGGGAACAATAAGATTCCCTCCTGTATCTATGTGTTTGCATATTATTGAATTCTTAAATACATCTGCATTTATGGGTTTTTTTGCCTAGTCTAAATATTGGGGAAGCAACCCATTGGTTAATTTGTTTTGGAACAGGAGTGTCAAACTCAATTTCATTGGGGGCCACATCAGGGCTGTGGTTGACCTAAGGGGGCTGGGGTGTGTGGCCACCTGAATAGGTGTGGCCAACTGGGTGGGTATGGCCAGCTTGACACTACTCACTGGGCATGGCCAACTGGATGGACGTGGCCAACTTGAATGCCACTCCCCAAGCTGCTAGCATGTTTCTTCTTTGCACTGGGTAGACTGGGCTGAAGCAACATTGGCCCGATGTTTCCTCTTTGCATTGGGTAAACCAGGCCAAAGCAATGTGGGTAGACCAGGGCGATGCGAAGTAGTTAGACTGGACTGAGGCAACATGGGTAGACTGGGCTGAAGCAACACACAGCAGCCTTTACATTTTCCAGGATGGGTCTGTGGGCCAGATCTGATCACATCAAGGCCTTGTGTTTGACACCCCTGCTTTGGAGAATCATGGAATATAAGCAGGGGTGGGATTCTACAGGTTTGCACCTAGAACTGGTTGTTACCATTCTAAGCAGTTCAGAGAACCAGTTGTTAGAAGAAATTACTGGCCTAATCCTGTAAGGAAGGCAGGAAGGAAACATTCTGGTGTTGCTTACAGAAACTGCCTCTCCGTTGACCCTTATTACATTCTTGGCAGGACGAGACTTCCTGTCTCAGGAACTTTTCTGGAGTTTTCCCCCCTCCTTTGCTGTACTTTGCTTGTGTGGAGTGACCATTTAAAGTTGCGATGGCACTGAAAAAAGTGATTTATGACCATTTTTCATACTTACGACTGTTGCAGCATCCCCACAGTCATGAGAAGCCAGGCGAGGAGATGTGTGCCTTGATGTGAATGATATTGAGTTGGCCACACCCAGCCAGTCACATGACCACCAAGCCATGCCCACCAACTAAGCCACACCCACAGAACCTGTTGTTAAAAAATTTGAATCCCACCCCCTGAATATAAGTATTTTCTGTTAATAAAATAATTTTTCTCATTGAATTAGAGACAGTAAGGTCTTCAGAATAGATTGCATTCTAGTCAGTTTTTGCTGCTAAGAACTGATTCTTTATATTTCAATAGTATATCAATCATATTCATAAATCATGTGAGTTTATAAATATCAAACAGCCTATGTACAATTTTTTTTGTAAAGCAATGTTGTCTTTTAATACCCCATCCCTTTTTTAAACTGAAGTATAGGACGCTAGATCAGGATGTAGCAAATTGTCCTGGAATGCTTGACCTTGAAACTCTAGACCTAGAAAACCTAGAACTACGCTGCCTCCAGTCCGATCTAAATATAGTATATAAATCATACATTGCAATGTCCTACCTGCAAATGAATACTTCAGCTTCAATCATAACAACACAAGAGCACACAATAGATACAAACTCAAGGTTAACTGCACCAAACTTGACTGCAGAAAATACGACTTCAGCAGCAGAGTGGTCAATGTCTGGAATACTCTACCTGAGTCTGTGGTTTCTTCCCCAAACCCCAAAAACGTTAACCTTAGACTGTCTACTATTGACCTCACCTCCTTCCTCACAGGCCAATCCTGCCTACCATCCCTGTACTATTGTTTTTTTATTTTTCTTATAAGTATCTATCTCATGTATTCAAAACTATATTCTTATACCTGTATCTTGTAAGCGCTTGACAAATCAAATAAATACTAAAAAATACCTCTAGCAACACAAACTGTCCACTACAGCCAGTATTCTGTGTATGTTGGTGTGTAGGTGTGTGTATTCTTCCTTATTTTCACAATATGCAATCCTTTATTTTCTCAATAAATAAATATATACTTCCATGATAAAGCAAAAGTTTATATAGAGCTATTTTTGAAAAGCATTCCTAAGAGACTTTTGTATCACACTGAAATGCCTTAGAAACATTGATTTTTTTTCTTTTGGAGACAAATAACTGCTCCATTTTTGTTTACATAAGGGGAAAAAAATCTATCAATTCAGTATTCAGTTTCTAAGAAGCAAACAAAATGCACCCACAAAATCAGCACAATTATCTGAGCAGATAATCATTGTGTCCTGCATGTTTTGCATGAAAATCCTTCCAGGCAATACTCTGATGGTATATATAATAATTCTTAGCTTCTCGTGAGCTTATGATAACCAATAATACAATTGCTCAAAGCATTACATAATGTAAGATTAATTAGGGCTAACAAAATTTCCTGAAAATGGGAGGAAGAACACCAACAGTTTGAAAAGAAATATAAGTCAAATTAACATGATTAAGGAGCTGTTGTTAGTAAGAAGACACTTCATAAAATGCTAAACCTATGGCAAGTGGGTGTGGGAAGCACTGCAACTGTTCCTCATTTTACAAGTTGGTGTAAGCTGGAAATGGAGATTTTTTTAAAAAAATATTTTTGACAGGGATCAAATTGGTGAACAGTGATGGATATAGATTTTATTCTTTGAGAGAACCGCCATGATTACAGTAGATAGATTAAATGGCCTTGATTTATCAGCTCCAGGAAATGATACTGTAACATTGAAGAAAAAAATGATATTATTTTTAACAGAGCAGGAAAAATGCTTCCAGAGAGGGGCATTAATTTATTTATCATATTTATAGGACTGCCTATTTATCTAGTGAAGCTCTGGGCAGTGAGCAATAACTATGAAATTAAGAATTGTAAAACACATGGATACACCAAGACAAACAAATGAATTGCCTTCATTAAAAATATCAGAAGACCACTATGCCATACATCCATGGCATAACTTTAATAACTAAAATAGTATAAGCCCAAAGTCTGGGTAACAGTCAAATCTACAGAGTCTGGTGAAATGCCAATAGAGATGGGATCATCCATATCTTTAGCGGGAGGCTGTTTTAAGAAGCATACTTTCTAGGCCTCAGCAAATGATATTGCTTCACTGAGGGGACCTGTGGAGCATGACCACCTGGAGGAGGAGGAGGAGGAAGGAGAAGAAAAAGAAGAAGAAACAACAACAACAACAATAATAATAATAATAATAATAATAATAATAATAATAATAATAATAATAATAATAATAAATTAGAGCCAATTTGAAAAGACTGTGGACCTTACTTTAGCAAACCCCGATCATTTTACTTGCTCACCTCTTGGGCCTTTGGTTGAGCATAATGTCTTTACAGCCGTACATACTTATCTTTTCAAATGCCGAGACCGCAACAGACCTGGGAGTGCTGTGATGTTGCCAGAAGGAATGAAACCAAGCAGTGACAACTTAATCCCCGTCATTTGAACATTTCCTGTAGAATATTGATGTTGAGCTTGAGGGCCTCCAGGGGACACCACATGGGGCCCACAGAACACGTTACCCATCTCTGTATTAAATGGAACTAATCCTCCAAACAGCTGATCTCCTTAAGAAGAAGGTGCCATTTACTTGTGATCAAAGCATTATTAGAACTCATATTTTCTGTCCCATGGAGTAATCTAAGACTATGCATTGGTTGGATTTTGTCTTACTGCAGTCTACGTTCTGCTTTGCTTAAGTGTTCGCTTTCAAAAAATAAAAATAAAAATCCAGTGCTTGATTCTGTCTTCCTGAAACTTTTAAACAGATTGTATAGCTTTTGTTAAAAATACAGTATATTCGATCCCCACACTTATAAAAAAAGGCTTCCATATTTCATCAGTCTAGAGAATTTTTTTTCCTCTAAGCTAGGCTAGAGAAAAGAAGGACTAGGGGTGACACAATAGCAGCATTTCAGTATTCAAGGGGCTGCCATAAAGAAGAGGGGATCAACCTATTCTCCAAAACACTTGAAGGCAGGACAAGAAACCATGGATGGAAACTAATCAAGAAGAGAAGAAACCTAGAACTAAGCAGAAATTTTGTAACAGTGAGAACAATTAACCAGCTTGCCTTCAGAAGTCGTGGGTGCTTCATCTGGACAGCCACTTGCCTCAAATTGTACAGGGTCTTCTGCTGCTTAAGCAAGGGTTTGGACTAGAAGACCTCCAAGGTCCCTTCCAGCTCTATTCTGATTAATTAATTGACCATATATTTCATAGCCTCTTTATTGATGCGTTTTATGGTTATATGTTTATCATTAAACTCATTATTACATTTCTGAGCTATCTAGAAAACTTCAGATATTAGAAGTAACAGCCATGGAAAGTGGAATCATGACTTGGGACCATTTCTTCTTTCTCAATCCAATAATTTTAACTGGGGGAAAAACTGTAGGGTGAAGATCTAGGTAAGCTATCTCTACAGCATGGCTGTCCAACCTTTTGGCTTGCCACGTTGAGTGAAGAGGAATTGTCTTGGGCCGCATATAAAATATAAAATGTATGTGTATGTAATGTATAATAATGGATGTAAATTACAAACTTCCTTTATTTATTACAATCTTTTGGGGGCCATATTACTAGTTGTCCATGGCCACATACAGCCTGGAGCCACAGGTTGGACATGCCTGTTCTAACAGAAAGATCAGATATAGGTTTAGCAAGCAAACAAATGATAAACTTATACATTTTATCTCTCTTATTTTTTATAACTTTATTAGCTGGAGCCACATTTGGGAGAGAACCAGGAAAACAATTTGTAGAAAAGTGACCTTTCTATAAGATCTGATCTGCTGACAAATCTGTTGTGATTTTAGCCAGATTAACACTGCCACTTTTTTTTCCACAGGCAGATGGGAGATGTATTGTTATCTCTCCCATAGGCTCACTGAAGGCTACAGTGTATGACAGTCATTTGGTTTGGGTGATGTGCTGGTCAACAGGCGAGAAGTCTCTCTGCCACTTATTAAGATGTATAGAATAACTGCAGTGGCACCGAGTAGCTAGCTTAAGGGCCGCCACAGAGAAACATCTGCTGCCAGTCATGTTGAACAGTTCCATCCTGACAGATCATCTTAATCTTACCTAAGTTCTACAATTCTTTCATGGGAGCTTCTATTTTTCCAGCTGTAGGAAATGCTAGTTTGTCTTAGAGGGATGATATTCCTCCAGTCCTTTCACACGTTGTTTTTTTTCCACAGGTCAAAATGTCCCCCAAAGTGCCTGACAGAAGCAAAATTCAGTGAAGGCAACCAGGGTTAATTGAACGTATTATGCATAATATTTTTGGTTATTGAATAGAGCTTGGCACCATTCGTGGATTTTGCACTGCATCACATTAACAAGAGCAGCCCTTGGTACTATGTCAACTTCATTGCACATATGAGGTCATCAAAGATAAGAAAAATATTTATCAAATGTTTTATTGTCAGGATTCTGGCAGTTACCCCCATTTAAATCATGAATCCTGAGCCAAACTTCCAAAACTTAAAAAGGATTTATTGGGAGTTAACATGGCGGCACTGCCTGGGTGTAGCCAACTCTGAGACACATAATTCATTGTCACCCTTGACCAGTAGTGGGATTCAATTTTTTTCACTACCGTTTCTGTGGGTCTGGCTTGGTGAGTGTGGCAGGTGAAGGATATTGTAAAATGTCCTGGAAGCATAAACCTTTTTTTTTTTTTTTTGCCACAATTCATTGGCCTCTTCAAAAATGGTGCTTGCTTCTGGGATGATGTCATGCAGCCTACAGGTATGCCAGGCAGTTCCCCAACGAGCTCTAAAATTCATTCTGACTACTCTGAAAATGGTGCTCACTTCTGGGACAAGGCCATTGAGGAATGCTGAGGGATGAATGGCCTGCCCTCCTTTCCCAATACAAGTTCTGGAGATCTTCCAAAGATACTTTCATGATCAATGACAAGAGATAGGATGTGTGTCCTGGTGGGATAGGAGGGAGGCCCAACGTTTTGCAGGAACTCAGCAGAATTGGATGAAGGGAGAAATAGGTGATGGAGGCATTGCAGTGGCTGCAGCTTTGAAACTAGATCATAAGTAGCTTTGGAAAAAGTCTGTTTTAACTTTTGATCAATCACTGAGTGGCTGGTTGAAAGTCAAGGACTACCTATAATTCCTTCCTGGAGGTTACTTGTGGTTGGCGGTTGGTATTCTCCAAGTATGATTGTTTTCCTGCAAATCTTTTGTTACAAGGAATATAAGCAACCAGCAAATATCAATTTCCTGTATATTGATATTATATAGCAGGGGTGTCAAACTCAAGGCCAGCGGACCAGATACAACCCGCAGGGTATTTAGATGTGGCCTGTAGGGCTGCCCTGGAAACAGCAAAGGACCAGCTCATGGTGCCTTTGCCAGCAAAATGAAGGAAGGAAGGAAGAAGAGAGGAGAATGAAGAGGGAAGGAAAAAGAAGGAAAGGAAAGGAAAGGAAAGGAAAGGAAAGGAAAGGAAAGGAAGGAAGGAAGGAAGGAAGGAAGGAAGGAAGGAAGGAAGGAAGGAAGGAAGGAAGGAAGGAAGGAAGGAGACTATAATCAGAGTGAATGAGGGTCTGAGGAAGTCCTGCCTTAGCATTTGACCACAGGTACCTCCAATGCTAGTGACATCGAGCTGGCCACACCCATCCTAGCAATGCCCACCCCGGCCCTCTGAGATCAAATACAGCCTTGATGCAGCCCTCAAATTAAATCGAGTTTGACACCACTGTTATATAGCCTGATTACAGCACATCTTCAAGAAAATAAGCAAGTTTAGAGAACCCAAGAACTCAGCAGTTCAACCCTGAGTTACATATATTCTCTAGTGTAAAATACTGTTTTTAGAAAAAACAGATCTAACAAAAAATTCTCTTGAGCACACAGATGCTGTTCTTTGGTCTACAACAAAGACTCCATTGTATTCCCAATGATTAATGTGGGAGCAGTCAACACAGTGTAATTGTCATCTGGGACACCTGTTTGTCCTCTGAATATAGACAGAATGAATCTTAGCTCTGATTATTTAGCAATTTTGTTGTTCCATATATTTAAAGATAACCCAGTTAAGGGAGAACTCAAATCTAGCATATCCACGTCTATTTCTTCTGCTGCACAAGGTCAGGAAGCACACAGGATCACTGCCTCTTGGAAGCAACTAGTTCACAAAAGATACATCTAGAGTCAAATTCTAGCCCTTTAAGCAGGAATTAAGTCTTACGCTTTGATCTCAGGCGAAAAGGACTGGGGGAAAAAAGAAAAAAAAATATTCTTTTTCTTTGACTGCAGTTTTATTCCCCTGGGTTCTGTCTCAAGAGAATGCACGCACATGCAAATGTCCTGTGGGCCTACAGATTTTCTCAAATGTTACCCAAGCTGCACCACCACCACTCAGCAAAAAACAAAAAACAAAAAAAACAAAAAAACAGTTCCTATTTGGGTAGAATGATATTTTAAGAACTCAGAAATCTCAGGAGAAGTTTAAGCCACTTGATTGTACGAAGCTTCCAGTTCTGTGCTTCTGCATATTAAATTGATTCAGCTTTGAGTCTATGTGTATGCATATGAAAAAGTGCAAGACAGATGGTCATAATCCTCAGCCAATGGATCGTGCTATTTGGGAAATCTGGAGTTCCAGGTAAACCTGGGGAGCATCAAAAAAGGGAAGAGGAAATTAAATAAGAAAAGTATGTATTTAATATTACATGCTGTAACAGCAGCGAGGATTATATTTGCACATTGGAAAAATGAAGAAACGCCACAAGATGAAGAGATAATTGAGAAGATTGTGAGAAATGGATTGATTGACATTGAAAATTAAGTAGAAAGAAGACACGGAATAGTATCAAACATGGAATTTATTCTACCAGTGGTTGGAAAAAAAGGGGTGGAGATTAAGAATATAATTAGCATTGCTAAGCAAATTAAATACCCAGACAACACGATGTTTATTAAGCACTAAAAAATATAATTAATAAAAAAAATCAATAAAATTTAAAAAGAAAAGGGAAGGGAAGAGGAATGCTGGTTTGTACCATGGGTGGCACTGGATTAGCCAGATTCATGAAGGATGAGTCTCTTCAGTAATTACTATTTCCAATGTCTGTGTTTAGTGACCACACCAGCAAAGGAGCCATACTGCAGATCCTGTCAGTCAAGGAATTTTGGCTAGTGGGGTCTAGAAGAAGAGCTTTTTCTGTTCTGGCTCTTGCCCTTTGGAATATCTTACCCCCGGGTAGATATCCTTCTGTCTTTACATAAGAGCCTTAAGATCTGGTTCTGTCAGATGGATTGGGGACTCGAGGGAGGATCACTCTGGAGTTGGTTGATTAATTAAGAACTAATCCTCCCTCCCTCCTCCCATGCATCTGATTCCTTCCTTTTCCATCTGGTGTCAATTATTTTATTTTGTTCATATTGTCATTTTATACTTGATGATTTTAATGGTTTTTATGGTTCAGGAGCATGATGGCGCAGTGGTTAGAATGTAGTATTGCAGGCTAACTATTTTGTTCACTGCCAGGAGTTCGATCCTGACCAGCTGAAGATTGACTCAACCTTCAATCCTTCCAAGGGCAGTAAAATGAGGACCCAGATTGTTGGGGGAAATAGGCTGACCCTGTAAACCAAGGGTTCCCAATCTGTAAACCAGGAGATTGGAACTGGGCATGTGTGAGCACACACACACACACACACACATATCCTTACTTGTGTGAGCAGCAGGTGTGCATGCGTGCTGCTCACATAAATGGAGCAGTGTGCATGCATGCGTGCTTACCGCTGCTTGTGTGGAAACATCCCCTCTTGCCCCCATTCTCGGCTGGTCTGCAAAGCCAGAAACATTGGGGAACTCTGCCATAAACTGCTTAGAGAGGGCTGTAAAGCACTATGAAGCATTATATAAGTCTAAGTACTATTGCTATTATGCTGTAAGCTGCCCTAAATGAGATGGGTGGCAAATAAATTTAATAATAAGTAAATAAAATGAAGTCTGAATAGCTCAACCTTGCTGCCATTTTGAACTTGTTTTTCATCATGAAGATAGCTTAGAGACTGGGATCTGGGGAGATAGGCAAGAGAGTGATGAACTGTAACAAATGTCAAGATTCAAATCTTGTTATGCAAGTAGTCCTCTACTTGCAATTGGCCGCTTAGTGACCATTTGTACTTACAAAAGACCCTGAAAAAGGGACTTACGGCCCAGATCTGAAGTTCTAGCATCTGCCTCCCATGGTCATGTGGGAGCATTTTGGACACTCAGCAACTGACCTGCATTAATGGTCATTTTCGGTACCTGACAGTCATGTGACTGCAATTTATGACGTTTTGGCTGGAAACTGGCATTTGTTTCCAGTTTCTGGCAAAACCAGCTATATCATTTGCTTTATGACCATCACATTCACTTAAAACCCATCATAAAAAGATCATAAAATTGGGTGTGGATGCATGGTGACTCGGTGCATGACCATCATGACTTATTGACCAAAATTGTGGGCTCAATTATGGTCATGAGTTTAGGATTACCTAAACTTATGACTTTACTTGGGCCAGATCCTGGAACACAAGTAGATAAAGATGAAGTTTGTGTTTGGACATCAGCACGAATGGATCATCATTTTGATGCAATCTCAATTTGCTCTCGATGCTTATGGACTTGGAGAATTTGAGGAGAATCACAGTAGCATATAATATCTGATTCACATTAGTTCAGAACTTGGGAATGATAATAGCTTTTTACCAAGACTCAGGTCTAGTGGTTAAGGCACCAGGCTAGAAAGCAGGAGATAGTGCGTTCAAGTCCCATTTTAGCCTTGAAAGCCAGCTGGGTGACTTTGGGACAGTCACTCTCCCTCTCTCAGCCCAACCCAACTCACAGGGTTGTTGTTATGGGGAAAATAGAAGGACGAAGGTGTGTTGGATATGTTCACTGCCTTGAGTTATTTGTAAAAATAAGAGGTAAAGATAAAGGTTTCCCCTTTCTGGTCATGTCCAACTCTTGGAGGTGGTGCTTATCTCTGTTTCTTAACCAGGGGAGCCAGCATTGTCCGAAGAACGTCCATGGTCATGTAGCCATCTATAGACTGAATGTACACCGAGGCTCATGGAATACTATTACCTTCGCACCAAAATGGTACCTATTAATCTACTTGCATTTGCATCAGTGGTGGGATTCAAATTTTTTATTACTGATTCTGTGGGTGTGGCTTGGTGGGTGTGGCAGGAAAAGCATATTGTAAAATCTCCAGTCAGAGGTGGTATTGGCCAGTTCTCCAAACTACTCAAAATTTCCGCTACTGGTTCTCCAATACTGGTCAGAACCTGCTGAATACCACCTCTGATTTGTATGCTTTCAAACTGCTAGGTAGACAGAAGCTGGGGTAAATAACGGGGGCTTATCCCATCACATGGCGCTTGGGTCTCAAACCCAGACTGTCAGCTTTTTAGCTGACACGCTCAGGGTTTTTAACTGCTGAGATGTTGCACCCCTAAAAAAAAGCCCAAATATAAATAAATATAAATAAAATAAAATAACATATGTCTTTATCTCTGCCAAATTCCCAAAGGAATAGAAACATCAAGCATAGCCAATGACATTATGGATGGATGGGGAAAATCCTACATGGTGTTGAGCCTAATTTAAAAGCTGTCTGCAAGCAAACTATTTAATTATTTGGGAAGAGTGATTTGCTGGTGTCACCCTGGGAAAACAGGAATATCAAACAACAAAAAAGAGGTTTACAAACAAACAAACAAACAAAAACAAAAAAAAGGAAGCAAGTCACCACTTACTTGTAGCCCCAGATTATTTCTAAGGAAATGCAGCAGAAAAGTTGCCTATAAAGTCATGAAAAACATGCCAGGAACCAACAGTGGCAGTTATGTTACCCTATAATAATTTCAGCTTCCTTCCGAACGTGTCCAATGGCTGAGTATGTTGTTTCTACTGCTGTTCAGAAAAAGACCATCTGAAGGAGCCGTTTTGCAGCTCTCTGGAGATATCTAAATTCAGCTCTTGCAGATTTCTCCGATTTTATTTTAGTAGTGCGAACAACAACACCTGCCCTGAGAGTCAGGTATTTAGCAGGAAAAAAAAAAATCAATCCTTTTTTCTTTTTTTTTGCATGGCAGACTGGTGATGACTCTGACTTTTATTGCTGTGCCTAAATTGGGAATTCATAATCAGATTAAAATTTACAGTTTCAGCCACTGACAGATGGTGTTTTCTTCCAAGCCTCACTTCATTCCTGAAACACACTCATAATTACAGGAATCGTTTCGTCTCTTCTACAGTCTCTGCTTCCCTGAGAAGATTTACCCCCACCCCCACCCCCAACCCCCTGCCTGCTTTGATAGATTTCACTGGTAATCATATCTTGGATACAAAGATTAATAGCATCTTTTTCAGCTGGAAGAAGTGGAAAGAAATAGGTCCGCCAAAGTAGCCTTTGCAAAGAAGACTCTATTAGCCCGACTGTCCGTGAATACAGATTTAAATCATTTGGAGCATTTCAAGAAACTGAAAATGAATGGAGGAGATTTTCCTTCTGATTTAGAAACCCTTTCTTACTTCTTGCCTGCAGGCAATATGTCTATCTACTCCACCGGCTTCAAATAGGAACATTTGAGAAAATTCCATTTTAGTGAATTCCAGTGTGAAATCACCAGATCTATACCTCTTTATAGATTAATATGCCTGGGGGTGGGAGTGGGCGAAAGATTTTTAAAGAACATGTATACTTGGAAAGGCTAATTTAAATGTATATATTTCTATATTTTTATTTTTTTCTATATACATTTATGTTGATTTATATATATTTACACAGAGAGAGAGACACAATGTATATTGTTTGTGTGTGCTTCTGCAGGTAAAGATACACAGCATCTGGTAACTTCTCAGTCGTGGAAGAGAATTGATTAGGCTTATATTTGTGTAGATGTAAAGCTTACATGGCCTGGAGACATGGATTCAGTGTGGTGTGATGGTGAAGATGCTGGTTTAGGAGTGTGGAGAACATGTTTTTTACTTTCCTTAGGCACCAACATGAGTTGGGTGATCTTACACTAGTTGGTTCATGCTAGCATCAAGTTCTGAAAACCGCTAGCTCAAAAACAAAACCCTTGGTGACATCAAACTTTGTTATGTGTACATTATGTGTACATAAATTATGTGTAGTTATGTGTACATAGCTTTGTTATGTGTACCAAACTGAATGCACAAGGAGATCTTGCAATCAAAATGGGACAAATATTAGGAATAAAAACAACATAATCTAGAGAGAGATTGTGCTAATTGTTTCAAGCTCAGTTTCTTGCATCTGCAGTTGGTTCCAGTGATGGATGGATTGATGGATGGTTGGTTGGTTGGATGGATGGATGGATATTTAATATCTAGCATTATTATTTTTTCAAAACTGCTTCACCCTTTTCTCCAGAAGCTCAAAGTAACGTAAGTTTCCTACCTTTCATTTACACTGCCTAGAGCTGGCAGTACATGGCATTTGTAGGGAACATTGAGTAATGATACTAATCTACCAATATGAAGATTTGGATTTTTAGGATGAATCAGAAGAAGGGCAGAGCTGGTGCCCCAATGTTTTGGGGCCCTAGGCCAATTCTACTTGGCCTTAGGCTAAAGCTCATCCTGACTATGTTCAAACAAGACAGAGATACACTGGACTAAGAGTGGATGAATGGTTTAAAGTCATTTTTTTGAGTTCCCACAACTGATGATTGATTCTAATGCTAGGATATAATGTAGACATTCTACATTGTAGATATATCATCCCTGGATTGGCAATCTCTATTCACTGGATGCAATACTGTTGAAGACCATTACAACATATTTTTACTTGAAGTCAAAAGAGTCATCAAACTATATGTACCAACAACAACTCCCAAAACAAAACAAAAAAGCAGATTACCCATATCAATAAGGAAACTTCAATCCAAAAAGATATCACTCTGGAGGAAAAACAAATCTGGTCACGTTGCCAATTTCAAAAACCGATACAAAAATTTATGCCACCAGATAAAGACCGAATGCACCAATTATCACATTAAACAAGAGGAAAACCTTCTAAGCACCAATTCCACCCGTGCTTTTTACAATTTTGTAAACAACAAACTAAAAGACTCAAGGTCCATCCCTCCCTTGATAGGACCTGATGGTAAAGACTCTGACGACGACACCATTAAAGCCAACATCTTTAACACATTCTTCGGCTCAGTATTTGTAAACAGCAATGGATCATGCCCAGTATTTCCTAGCCGTACCACAGATAACAATAATGATCTAATACATATCGATTTCACAGAAGACAATGTTGAAAAATCACTACACAATCTAAAACCATCTCTATCTATTGGACCGGATGGAATATGTGCCTACTTCTTAAGAAAGCTATCCACTGCCATAGCCAAATCTCTAAGCATAATCTTTGAAAAATCTTTCAGGACCAGCTCCTTGCCTAACCTATGGTCACAAGCCACAGTCATCCCCATCTTCAAAAAGGGAGACCCAAGCCTAGTTGAAAATTACAGGCCAATCTCCTTATGCTGCGTCACCTGTAAAGTCATGGAATCAATTATTAACCAATCCATCATCCTCCACTTAGAGACAAATAACCTACTCTCCAATAAACAATTTGGTTTCAGAAAAAAACTATCCTGTAATCTACAACTCTTACACTGCAAAAACATATGGACGACACAACTCGACCAGGGCAAAGCAATAGACGCAATCTACATAGACTTCTGTAAAGCCTTTGATTCAGTGGTACACGACAAACTACTCCTAAAAATAAAATCCTATGGTATCTCTGGACAACTGAATAACTGGATAGAAGCATTCCTGTCAAACAGACAACAAATGGTCAAAATCGGGAGCGTCCTATCAAATCCAGTACCTGTCAATAGTGGTGTCCCCCAAGGCAGTGTTCTAGGACCAACTCTCTTCATACTCTACATAAACGACCTCTGTGATCATATTAAGAGCAATTGCGTTCTCTTCGCTGATGATGTAAAGCTGTTCAATACCACAGACAATACTGCTACCCTACAAAAAGATCTTGACTATGTATCAGAATGGTCAAACAAATGGCAACTTCAAATCTCAACAAATAAATGCTCTGTCTTACATATTGGCAAAAAACATCAGAAAATAAAATACAAGCTGAATAGTCAAGAACTTGTTGATGACCCAAGCCCTGTAAAGGACCTTGGAATACTCACCTCTAATGATCTAAGTGCTAGAGCCCACTGCAACTACATAGCCAAAAAGGCATTAAGAGTTGTTAACCTAATCCTACGTAGCTTTTTCTCTGGTAATATCACACTACTAACCAGAGCATACAAAACATTTGCTAGACCAATACTCGAATACAGTTCATCAGTCTGGAACCCACATTACGTATCTGATATTAGCACAATTGAGAAAGTCCAGAAATATTTCACAAGAAGAGTTCTCCACTCCTCTACTCGTCGTAGAATACCTTATGCCACCAGACTTGAAATTCTAGAACTAGAAAACCTTGAATTACGCTGTCTTCGGTCTGACTTAAGCATGGTATATAAAATCATACATTGCAATGTCCCACCTGTCAGTGAATACTTCAGCTTCAACCATAACAACACAAGAGCACACAATAGATACAAACTCAAAGTAAACCGCACCAAACTTAATTGCAGGAAATATGACTTCAGCAATAGAGTGGTCAATGTCTGGAATACTCTACCCGACTCTGTAGTTTCTTCCCCAAACCCCAAAAACTTTAACCTTAGACTGTCTACTATTGACCTCACCCCTTTCCTAAGAGGTCTATAGGGGGCGTGCATAAGCGCACCAACGTGCCTACCGTCCCTGTCCTATTGTTTCTCTTATTCTTTTATTTTTCTTATATGTACCCATTTCATGTATTCACAACTATGTATACACTTATACTTATTATCTTGTAAACAATTGGCAAATCAAATAAATAAATAAATATAATGGACACTTCATTGAATTTGAGCAGTCAAAGTAGCCAACAATAAATCATGGGTATCCACAGGGAATGGTAAAAAAAGGTCAAGATTATAGCCACAGTGGTACAATCAAAATGCTTTATATGGGTCACATGTTAAAAACAGCACATTCTGGTTTCCATCTTGATTTCTTTTTGCCACATCTTGTGGGCATCTCTGCAATCAGTAAATGCCAGTTTACACAAAATAAATGTTTAAATAACAAATTATAACCTATGCAAGCACCGAGAGAAAGAGATGTGTTTTTGTCTGCTTTTCTAAAAGCAGAGAGAGTAAAGTTGAAAGCATCTCCAAACAGAGTGTGTTTAATTTATTTATCAAATTTAGAAACCGCCCATCTACCTCACAGCCTGGGAATAACCCAGGAGAAAGACCCAAATCTCTGAGGTAACTGTAAATGCATCACAGTTGATACTCATGAGAACTGAAAAATATTCATCATTACATGTCTTGGTAACTAGAATTTAAGTTTGATCCAGCTTATCACATGTACTTTGGGAAAATTAGGTCCCTGGGATTATCATGCTCTGTTTCTGAAATGTAAAATAGTGGCTGAGTCAGTTTGGGATTATTGACTGACTGACTGACTGACTGATTGATTTTGTAACCAGCCCAAATCTGTAGACTGTGGGTGTATAGAACAAAGTAAAATGTAACAGGGAGAAAAAAAATTAACATTAATAGCAATAGCATTTAGGCTTTAGGCAAAG
This sequence comes from Notechis scutatus, assembly GCF_049901735.1. Lineage (NCBI taxonomy): Eukaryota > Metazoa > Chordata > Lepidosauria > Squamata > Elapidae > Notechis > Notechis scutatus. Next base: position 156,765,445 of record NC_142012.1, read on the forward strand.
CACTTTAGAGCACTCTCTGGTTTATTTACAATGTAGAAGCATTATTGGCATATTGGCCCCAACAATCTGGGTCATCATTTTGCCAACCTTGGAAGTATGGAACACCGAGTCCACTTTGAGCCCCATCAGGATAAAACTCCAGGCTGTGGACAGAGTTGGACAGCAATACTGTCCTTAATAACATACTTTCCAACCCCAATCACTATCAAACATGCAAGCTGAATTAAAGCTCTGGTAAAATGGGATTGTTTGAATGACTTTATGGCATGTGGAAACGGAAGAGCTTATGAACCTCTGTAAGCGTTGGGGTTACAGCAGAAAAGGCCTACCTCCTTTTCTCCTATGGATGGGGCTTCTTGGGATGCACAAAGCTAAATGTCTATGGATGACACACTAAATGGCCTTAATCAGGGGTCCAAAACCACCGGTCCGTGGACCGGTACCGGTCCGTGGAACAAGTCCTACCGGGCCGCTGGCTTGCTGGCGCCGCCATCTTGTTTTGATGAAAAAGTGCTTCCAGTGAGCTCACTGGAAGCACTTTTCATCAAAACAAGATGGCGGCGCCCAGCTGCTGTTGGTACCGGGCCGCGCCATAAAAAAGGTTGGGGATACCGGGCCGCGGCGTAAAAAAGGTTGGGGATCACTGGCCTTAATGACTCACTAAAAGAATGCACCCCCCCTCCCCACTTCATAAACGCATGGCACAACATAGGAGGACAAAGGACTAGATTCAGCAGTCCATCTGCATTTAAAAGAGAAAGGACACTCTTTTGAAGACACATTTTGGACAGAGAGGACAATGGTTTGAAACAAGGGTCAAAGAGACCATCTATATCAAAATTGAACAGTCCTCTTTCAACAGAGGAGAAGGGATACAACATCATCCATTTCCAGTCTACAACACAGTCCTTTCAACAGTTCCAAGAAAGCTCCACATGCTTTTGCACCACTCAGGTGACCCTGATCACACAGATAAATCTTCAGGTGGCCTTAAGGACTCTGTAAAATAATGCAAATGACCAGCTGTCTTGCAAGGAGTATAAATCCTTCCATTCTCCACCATCCAGTCAGAGCTGAAGAAGCTTCTTGAGTAAGATGTGAAATGTCTTCAAGAAAGAAAAACTAGAAAGTTCAGTTGCTTCTTTAAAAAAAAAAACACCTTTGGGACAAAACTGAAAAAAAAAAGTAGAATCAATCCATTGTTCCTTTTAGTCTGACACTTTACGGGGTTTTATCAGCTGTACCTGGAGAAACCAGGACTTGAACTGGGACCTTCTCTGTATAGATTACATGTCCGCCACCATTAAGCTGCAGGTGCAATCAGCCTTGCCCAGCAAGCCCCTCTTCATTTCTGATTATTTTCACAATGTGATGCACTATCAAATTGGATCCCATGACTTTGAGATTAAGCTGCCTCCTCTACAGAGCATCAGCACAATCAGGCTTCGTAGTAAACACAGTCAACACAGTGAGTCGCCTGCTGCTTATAACAACATTTACAAAACAAGCATCATTTGCAGGGTCTGCTGCTTAATGGATACTCTGAGTCTAATCAGCAAGAACCAAAGCAGACTGAGCAGATCTTCATTCAGGTGTCAATAACCCTGCCTTTTTTATTTCATTTCCTAATGGGTTATCAATACCAGTAATTTGCCTCTGATAATGTGGCAAATTATAAATGGGAAAGATTAAACAAGTACCGGTGGAGGAGAAAAATCAGCTTGATGATCCATTTTGTTCTAGCGCCTGAGCTCATACATATCTTGGGATCAAGGTCCTGCTGCCTTGGCTAGGTGCTTCTTATTGTGAATAGAAGCTTTGATATGGTTTGTCATCCATATAATAGCAATAGCACTTAAGACTTATATACCTCTTCACAGTGCTTTAGAACTCCTCTAAGCAGTTTACAGAGTCAGCCTATTCATCTTTTTTAATGTCCCCGTAATTTCTTGTAGGGTGAAGTCTGGGCAACTGAATGGACATGAGTGTTTACTGGCTGGATTCCTTCCCTGTCACCAATGTGGAGTTATATTCAGCAGATATATTCTCATCGTGCCCAGAAAGAGGAATATCTGCCTCTACCTAGAATCGAACTCACAGCCTCCTGATTGTGAGGTGAGAGTTCCACCTCTAGGCCACCGCACCAGTCATTGCAGAGTCAGCCTATTGCCCCCAACAATCTGGCTCCTCATTTTACTGACCTTGGAAAGATTGAAGATGGAGTCGACCTTGGATAGAGAAAGCGAGGTCTTTTGTTAGGGCTTTGAACCTATTACAGGTACTCCTCAATTTATAATCATTCATTTAGCAACCATTCAAAGTTGTAACAGCACTGAAAAAAAGTGACTTAGAACTTCACACTTGCAGCATCTCCACAATCATGTGATCAGAATTGAGCCACTTGGCTGTCAGATTGTATTTACAATGGTTGTAGCATTCTGGGGACATATGACTGCCATTTGCCACCTTCCCAGCCAGCTTCTGATAAGCGAAGTTAGATTTGTTTGCTTAATGATTGTGCGATTTGCTTAACAGTTGTGGCAAAAAAGATTATAACGCCAGGCATGTCTCACTGAACAACTGCCTTGCTTAGCAACAGAAATTCTGCTCCCAATGATGGTCGTAAGTAGAGCATTACCTGCAGATGTCTGCAGATGTTCAGTCATATCTTTTCAGACAACCTGCCCCTACTGGTAAGAGTTTGTTATAATCCACGACTAGCAGCCGAGCAAGACTCCCACAATGTAAACCTAGGACAGTTCAGATCACAATACTACTGTGTTGTTTCCTGAATATTCATACACCTTAAGCAAAGTGTGGCATAGAAATAGGCAAATAGCAGACTTTTTTTTTTGACTGCTTTTCATATTAGCTAAAATATATATTGCTTAAATAGAATGACGGTCCTTGCAAAGGGCAAGGGTTAACTCTAATCCCTGACCAGCAGGTTCTGACCAGTTCTGGAGAACCAGAAGCAGAAATTTTGAGTAGTTCAGAGAACCGGCAAATACCACCTCTCTGCCTCCCGAGTCCCAGCGAATTGGCAGGGTCTTCTTTTGTTGTCCTGCACAGGAGAACGGAGCTGGAAAGCAGGTCAGTGGGGTGGAGAGGGAATGGGGATTTTGCAGTAACCTTCCTCCAGTAGTGGGGAGGGAATGGAGATTTACAGTATCCTTCCCCTGCCATGCTCACCAAGCCACGCCCACCAAGCCCCACCCACAAAACAGATAGCAAATTTTTTTGAATCCCACCATTGTCCCTGTCACTTGTAAAGTGAAAAGCATGACAGTATGTGTCCCACTGTTCTGAGACAAAAAGTTTTTTAAAAAGATTAAAAAATTAAAACCCTGCAGATTTTATCCCTATTGCCGTTGCCCACTATAGGAGGTTGTATTCATTTCTGTTTCAAGGCCATTGAGTCAGTGCTGTCCGAAGATATTCCTGTGGTCATGTGGCTGCTGTTACCTTCCCACTAAAGTGGTACCTATTTATCTACTTGCATTTGCTTGCTTTCGAACTGCTAGGTAGGTAGGAGCTGGGGTGGGGACAGGAGCTTACCACATCACATGGCACTCAGGTCTCAAACCTGGCCTGCCGGCTTTCCAGCATCTTAAGCTACCGAGCCAGTGCAACATTCTAAGGCAAGGATGGTGCAAAACCTACCCTACTGCTGGATTGCTGGAGATAAGGTGCTGAACTATGCAAGGAAGGAAGTGATACTTTACATTTACATTGAAATTTTTTGATCAGTAGTTAACTAACATTAGAGATCTCATGATTCCTATTTTTTAAAAGATTAGAAAAAGTGAGGAGTTCCATGTTGATTAATGGATTTTCAGTTATTGTGTTAGTCCTCACAGAACCCAATGGATTCAACAACTGAGTTAAAAGGCCAGGAGAAAGATAATACATACACATTCCACCAATTTAAATCAGTTAAGCATTTAACAAAATCGGCCTTTACAGGTAAGAATGTTGTTCTTGGTTTGATTTACGATCAGAATTGATGAATTTAATTAGGTTCTTTTTTAATGTTAGCTTGGGTGATGCAATGGATTGGGTGAATAGCCTTTACAAAATATAATAGTATAATAAATAATATAATGTAATAGATAAAATGTAAGAAAATATGTTGCATTCTTGTTCAGTCATGCAGCTGTTAAATCAGGGGTGAACAATTGGGAATATTCTTGTTCTGCTACTTCCAAAAATTTGGAGGCCTACTATTAAAAAGTCAGCAATATGTTTTAATACACCTTTTTTTTAAAGGCCAGGAAATATGTAAAAAAAAAACAATAAAAGTCAAAGTAAGACTTAGCATTGTTTAAAACAAAGGAATCCCACTAACTGCCAAGCACTGGGGAAATCAGGAGGTTCAGGCAATTCAAATGAGTATAAAGATTTATTGTAAACTTAAGTCCTCTACAAAAATCTGAGCTACTAACGGTCAAGGGAAATGAATGGGAATTAGAAGGCATTCAAGACAGACTGGACTTAGATCTTTGCAGGCATGCAGGGACTCATGACTTATGATGTGTTTGACCCTTCCCTCGGGCTCAGTCTGGCTATCTCTTACACTAACTTCATTACAAACTCAAGGAACAAACCAACAGTCTTAGACTGGTCCATACATCATACAGTCCCTCTCTCTTTATTATTAGCCTCTCTGTAGCAAGCTTTGGCCTTTACAAGATTACCCCACATTGTATTAAACCCAGAGGTGGTATTCAGCAGGTTCTGACCAGTTCTGGAGAACCAGTAGCGGAAATGTTGAGTAGTTCGGAGAACCAGCAAATACCACCTCTGACTGGCCCCTCCCCCATCTATTGTCTGCCTTCTGAGTCCCAGCTGATCGGCTGGGTCTTCTTTTGTTGCCCTGCACAGGAGAACGGAGTTGGAAAGTAGGTTGGTGGGGTCGGGGGGGGGGGAATGGGATTTTGCAGTAACCTTCCCCCAGGAGTGGGGAGGGAATGGAGATTTTATAGTATCCTTTCCCTACGACACCCACCGAGCCATGCCCACAGAACTGGTAGTAAAAAAATTGAATCCCACCACTGGTTAAACCCACAAAATGTCCAAAACCAAATATGGCAGTTCTATACAACACAGGAGTCTCTGTCTCTGTAAAATACAGAAAATGGTCTCAGGATTTTTAATTGGGTAACTACAAGCAACCCTTGTTTCATGCTTTCTTCCTGAAAAAGATCTGTCATTATCATAAAATGGGAATAGAATTATCCCAGTGCTAATAAGTACTTCCTTAGGGTGCAGCAAATTTCCTTTCACACATCTATAGTTATTTAAAAATTTTTTTTAGAAAAAGCATGATACTTAAAAAAAAATTGAATGCACTTTGCATTCATTTATTTCAAATTCCTAGTTATCTTTTCCCCAACCTCAAGGGCTCAAGGCAGACAGTAGCATTTAAGAAAGGATAATATAGAATTCAAAATCTAGGTGTGATGTCTTAATAAAAGAAGATGTACACTTTTGGCAATATTAAATTGCTGGAATTCACTAAGTATCCTTTATTTGCAGGATTTAGATTTCCTGATTGCAGATTAGAGGAATTTATAGTTCTCCAAGTGTTAGGTTACAATTTTCCTATTTTGTTCCTGAATAAAGACAATGCATTATATGTTACTTATTTGTCACCTGACACCACTCCAATGTCATCTACAAGGCAATGAAATTTTGCTTGGGTGTAATCTATGTTTGGCAGAGCTTGCTTTTTTAATAAAAAAAAATATTAAGTATTACAATTAAAAATATAAAACAAAAAATAAAAAGAATATAAAATATAAAAACAAAAAGAAATAAAAAGAAAAAATTGGAAGTACAGACAGAAGAAAAAACAGAGAAAAGAAAGAAAAATAAGAAAATAGTAAAGAAAAAGAAAAGAAATATATAAAGTATAAATAATTTTGGTAAGTTATTGCCTGCTTTTAAAGGTTAGTAGAAGACCTCTTAAAGAAACTTCTGCTGTTTGAGGATGGACTATATTCTCCAAAACAACACACTGATCTTTAGACTACTTTCAAGGACAAAATTGAACTTCCTCCCAGAAGCAATGAGAGTCAAGCTGAGTTCAGAATTATCATCTTTGTTAGATTTAACTTTTGAACTATTTGTCACTTGTCTGCCTAAAGATTGAAAGGGGGAATATAAAATTAAAATTATAGATCAACATGACAAACAGCTGTGTTACTAGACCTCCCAATTGCATAAGGGATTCTAAGCTTATTTAATCAAATACATTTGGTCATAAAAGAGATTCTGGAAACAAGTTGTTTATATCTCCACCCTTTTAACTATTATGTGTATTGATTGAACTCTTATTTATTCGTTTATTAATTTTTTATGCAACCCATCTATAAGGCAATTCTTATACTCTTATAAAAGGATCCTAAGTGATAATGGACCATTCAACCAGCTGAATTTTAAACTTTTTATTACCGTCTTAGGAAATGAAGATGTTTCCATGGTATGACATCTTCTTTTTATGATTTCCTCCCCTTTCGTTTCATAGCAAGCTCTCCAGAAACTTTTATCTTCTCATGTTTTAATTAATTTTTCCATAGTTGCTTCATGTTGCCTCCTTTCCATAAATTGTTTAGATTGCTTATGAGGGGATGCATTTCTTATACCTCAACAATTGCTTGGACATTATTAGAATATTTATTTATCATTAAGCCACACATGGAGAAATAAGCCTTGCAAATCTTGTGTTGATGCTACATTCCCTAATAGAGGTTCCTCCTCGTTGGTAATTTTACAAGAGCCATTAAATATCTGAGGTACAAGTCAAAGACTCTAGAATAAGTGAAAGAACAGTTAATGAAGCAGAAACATAATCATTCAGACCGAAAAACTCTCAGCCCTTACCTCATATATTATATGCCTTGCTTCATGGTTCCACAAAAACTGCGTAATAATCTGAAAGTCAAGTTATCAGCCATCATATAATCACTAAAACCAGAGAGGGCAACCTGGGTGCCTAAAATATGCTCATAATATGTCAAACCTTCTTAAGCCTTAATTTCAATTACATAATTTAGACCAATACTAGACCAATAATCGAATACAGCTCATCTGTCTGGAATCTGCACTGTATATTGGACATTAATACAATTGAGCGAGTCCAGAAGTATTTCATGAGTACTCACTCCTCTGCTCGGAACAGAGTAACCTATATCACCAGGCTTGAAATGGCGGGCTTGGACAACCTTGAACTACACTGTCTGTGGTTGGACTTAAGCGTAGTACACAAAATTATCTGCTATAATGTCTTACCAGTCAATGACTACTTCAGCTTCAACCTCAACAATACAAGAGTACACAGATACAGACTCAATGTAAACTGCTCCATACTCAATTGCAGGAAGTACAACTTCAGCAACAGAGTGGTCAATGCCTGGAATGCACTACCTGACTCTGTTGTTACATCCTCTAACCCCCACTCCTTTAACCTTAAACTATCCACTTTTGATCTCACCCTGTTCCTAAAAGGTCTGTAAGCGGCGTGCATAAGTGCACAATCATACCTACCATCCCTTTCCTATTGTCCCCATTTATTTGTACCTATTTCTTGTATTCTTACTCATGTTTATACTTATACCTATTATCTTGTAAGTGATTGACAAATCAAATAAAAATTAAAAAATAAAACAATTTCTGAAAACTAATGGGGATGGATAGAAATTGGATAAGAAACTACTACAAAAATCCAATGGCTGGAGGCTAGAATGGGAAATCTAAAAAACAATCTCAGAAGTAAATGATAAATTACTGTTGTCCTGCTGTCAAGAAAAAATTGAGTGGTGTGGTTGCCAAGTGGTGAAGATACTCATCTCCCACTCGGAAGGTTGAGAGTTCAATCCTAGATATCCTAGTGGCAGATATTTCTCTCCTAGGGCGCAAAGAAAAAAATCTGCTGTGAACCCCATGTGGTGTCAGGAAGGGCATCCAGTCAGTAAATGCTCAGCTCTATCCAGTTGCTCGGACTCTACTCTGAATTAAGGGATTATAAGGTTGTTAAAAAGGGAGTTACTGTTGTTAAGAAAACTATACAGACATTTCCATGAAGTCACCAGGAATGAAGCACAGCTTGAGGGCATCTTTATCTTTAATGGCTGAAAATCAAGTGTAGGGTTTCCCTACCACTCTGAGGTAGGAAACATAAGATTACTATCGTGAAAGTCCAAACAGGTTTTTTTAAATAATAGACTGCCCAAACTATGGAAAATAAAAAGGAAAAACCCAGCCACATCTCACATCTTTCCACTGTAGCATGATACCAAATAACCAAAACCTTGTCCATTTGGGTATTCCACTCTCTATGAGTCCCAACCAAGAATATAGCAAGATAATATTTTCCAAGAAATATATTGAGGACAATTAATTGATGGACCTACTCACCTCCTGGAGTTCAAGGTACTCCATTGCTGGAGGTTTTCAAGAAAAGATTGGACAATCATTTGTTTGGGATGGTATAATGCCGTAGTGATATTCTACTGGTTCGGCCCAGTTTGGCTGAACCAGTAGCTCCGAGGATCATCTGTGAGTGAACCAGTTTGCTCCGATGACCAGCTGCTGGGCCAGCCCACCTGCTCCAGTTCTATTCTGACCTTTATTTCCTGGTTTTCAAGCTCAGCTGTTTCATGAAGCACAGTGATTGCCGTGCATCAGCTGTTAACACACAGGGAAAGTGCAGGATTGCAGGAGAAGGTCAGTAGCAAACCCTCTGCGTGTGCGTGAGCGTGCAAAGTGCGCCCACCAAGCCACGCCCACAGAACTGATAGTAAAAAAATTTGAATCCCACCACTGGTATAATGTCTCCTACCTTGGCCAGGGGGTCCCTTTCAGCCTTATGAGTCTATGGTTCTATGAAAATAGCTTTAAAAGTAATTGTTATAAAATGAGGGCAGACAACCTTCCAGTTACAGGATACACTTCTAGATAATTTTAAAGAGTAGCAATGGCCATAGCAATAGCATAATCATGATGCAATAATATCATGGGCATAGGTGCAACATGGTTTCTGGGGAATTGGTTAGGCATTTTGAAGAGAAGGGTGCATTAATTTCGTTTTGGTGAATACACTTTCACTAAGATTTCTGCCAGAAATCAACATGAAATCCTGCTTCAGTTTTTGGTGGTTTGCTACCAAATTTCAACACCACATACAAGTGCACGGACATACTGCAATGCATTGGCTGCCCGTTTTTATTTTAGACAATAATAATGAGAGGTCCTTTCTGGATGACCATCAGCTTTCTAAATGTCTATGGAGATGCTTAGTCATCCAGGTCATCTAGGAACCATTTGTGCTTCTGTTTGAGATGCAGACAACAAGACTCATCCCCAACAGCCTGTGCCTGTATTCAGCAGTGAAGGGACACAGGACAGAAAACATTCTGCAGAAAGCACAGCTCCACAACGCAGTCTTTTCAGCAGTTCCAAGAAGGCTCCATACTCCATTGCACTACTCGGGTGACCCTGAAGATACAGACAAACTCCCAAGTGGCCTCAACAACTCTCTAAAAGAATGCAAATGACCAGCTGTCTACAAGGAATATAAATCCTTCCATTCCCCATCATCCAGTTGAAGGTGAAGTAGCTTCTTGGATGAGAGGCGAAACGTCTTCAAAGAAAAATAAGAAAGTTGAATTTCCTCTTGAAGAGACAGCTTTGGGACATCAGCTTTCTAATATTTCATAAGACTTCATTCCTTCTCTTATGCACTGTTGTATGTCTGGGATGAGTTGCTTTGTTGAGTTTCTTTTGATTTTTCTCCCTGTTTTTTTCCTTCTTCCTGTTTTTTTTAGCGTCATTGACTGGTGTCATCTTAAAGCAGCCCAACTGCTTAGAACAATCAATTTTGGCAGTCTACCTTGCTAATGCTTCTATTGAGCCGTTGTTATTTGAGATATTTTATTAATCATTTACTACATTTTATGAGGTTAGTCACCTGCATTGTTCCCTGCTGACAGAATCATTTGTCATGAGGAAGAACAGTTTGGAGGGAAAGAAAAACTGGGGGGGGGGGGAGAGGTTATTTTACTGGAAATTCATAAATGGTCATATCAAGTTATCAAATGAGGTCATGGGGTGATCTACCATTCAATTTGTAACCTAAATGGAAAAAAACTGAGAAAGGAGAGAGAGAAATTAGAGGAGCATCAGTAAGGCTATCTTAGAAGATCAAGTTCAAGAAGAATTGCTCGATGATCAATTATTCAGAAATGTGTAAAAGTGCTAGATGTTGTTGCCTATTGAATTCTAAAATGTTTATTGAATCAGTCCATGGGTGTATGTGAGGGTGGAGAGAAGTGGTGGGTTCAATTTTTTTTATTACTGGTTCTGCTTGGTTCTACTTTTGTTGGTTCTACTTTTATTACTTGGTTCTACTGCTTGGCTTGGTGGGTGTAGTGTGGCTTGGTGGGTTGTAGTAGCAATAGAGGTCCTGTAGGGGATGCAAGCAGCACACTGCAGTGCCTCAACACCTATATGGGCCTCACATACCTACATGATCTCATTCCCTGTCCTGGGCTGGTACATGATCTCATTTACTAACATCACCACTATTCTTAAGGATTGGTGAGGGGCTTCACCAATCCAAATGCTGCGTCTATATTACCTTTTCCTGCTAGTAAAAACTGTATAAAAGCAATAAACGCTATGCAGGTAGTCAGACATCTTGGCACACTGGAAATGACTGGTTATTGAACTCCATCAGTGGGTATGGCTTGGTGGGCATGGCAGGTGAAGGATACTGTAAAATCTCCATTCTCACCCCACTCCAGGGGAAGGATACTGTAAAATCTCCATTCTCACCCCACTCCAGGGGAAGGATACTGCAAAATCTCCATTCTCACCCCACTCCAGGGGAAGGATACTGCAAAATCTCCATTCCCACCCTCTCCAGGGGAAGGATACTGCAAAATCTCCATTCCTACCCTCTCCAGGGGAAGGATACTGCAAAATCCCATTCCCTCCCCACTCCGCTAACCTGCTTTCCAGGTTATCTCAAGTTGAGATAAAGGGGCATCTATAGGCCTCTTTATGACCCATAGACTTCAATTCCAGAGTTCCAGAATTCTGAAGGCTGACTCAGGAATTCTGGGAGTTGAAGTCCATAGGTTGTAAAGAGGCCATAATTACGCACCTCTGAACTAGATGGTCTTTAGCCTTCTACACCATTTGACTCTAGGAGATATATAGTAGCTATAGGTTTAAGAATACAAAGAGAACTTTTCCACACTGGAAATAACCTGAATATGCATGAAGCTTTATACATCTCATTTATGTAAAAATAAATAAAAATGAACTTTTTTTTTTGCAAGCAGAGTGGGTTTCTAACAGCAATTACTTTCTAAACACCACTACACTACACAGAATAATCAGTATTATGAGAGTAATTCATTATTCGGCATGAGTAGCAAATAGGTGGAATAATTTATAATGCTTGAAGTTCGAAAAGGGCCTTATTTCCATATTAATCATGTTGACAATTCCTTGTGACTTGCTGAGAAGACTTTTTCTCCTTTGCTCGAATCTTCACATGCTCCCCATGTCTAAATTCATTCAATATACTGATCCAGGTCACTTGAAGACTGATGCTACATTTACATAACTGATTAAACTTGGTTAGTTTTAAATGTGGTTCACTTTGGGGGGCTTAGCACATTGTATAAATCCAGCCTGTTTAATTTGTGATTCAATTTATTGTACAAACGAAAAAATGTGTCAATTCAGTAACCAAATTCAGTGGCATTGTGTGTAAACCCAGTCAATGTCTTAAAAGCACAGCATCTTGGTTGATGTGATGTGGAATGTTCTAATATTATGGAACAGTATGACTGTGGAGAGCCAGGAGTAATTTCACTTCTTTTTTTAACCAGCCAATACTTCATTATTACCTTTGTAATAATCAATGTTACTGGCTCAATCAATCATAGGGCAAGGTTATCCAGTCCTTGGAGACATCTGATTAATTAGAAATGGAAGGTCATGGATAGAACAAATATATTCCATTCTCCCCCTCTCTCTCTTTAATATTTTATTACTACTGGTTCTGTGGGCATGGCTTGGTGGATGTGGCATGGCTTGTTGGGCATGGCAGGGGAAAAATACTGTAAAATTTCCATTCCCTCCCCATCCCACTGACCTGTTTTCCAGCTCCGTTCTCATGTGCAGGGCAACAAAAGAAGACCCAGCCGATCAGCTGGGACTCGGGAGGCAGAGAATAGATGGGGGTGGGGCCAGTCAGAGGTAGCATTTGCCGGTTCTCCAAACTAGTCAAAATTTCCACTACTGGTTCTCCAGAACTGGTCAGAACCTGCTGAATAACACCTCCTCCCTCCCTCCCCCTCCCTCCCTCCCTCTCTCCCTCCCTCTCCCTCCCTCCCTCTCTATCTATCTATCTATCTATCTATCTATCTATCTATCTATCTATCTATCTATCTATCTATCTATCTATTTATCTATCTTCTACTTACCTATCCATCTATCCATTGCATTTATATCTTCTTTTTTCTCCAACACCTGAAGAAAATAGATCCTACAATGCCCACAAAACTGTCTCAAAAAAAAAAAAAAAAAAAATGAGGCTTTGCCACCTACTAAGATCTGTGGTTAATTGAGAACTTTAACCTGGCTCTCCCTGGTCTTTGTCCAACACCTTAATCACTACACAAATTCTCCAAACATCTACATGCCAATTTCTTTGCTTTTCCCACAACACATAGATTAAATACATTTACCTTGTGTCATTTGTGAAAATCCGATTGTAAATTCTCCTTCCCTCAGAGACAGCTAGGGGTGTCAGGGATGTAGAACAAACAAGATGAACTATTTTATGCGACGTGAGAGAATGTAGATTTGCTCGTGTTTCTAATTTTCAAGCAAGCGAAAATCACATTCAGTGGAGCTCTTGTTTAATTTAGGCACATTCTTATCATTGTTCTTGTTTCCTTTTACCCCTCCCGCCTTTTTCTGCAGCCATTCTTGATTGATCCCTCTTTGCTAATAGGAGATGCCCTAGACATCCAAGTGACACTAAAAGAGGAGAAGAGAGGAGAGGACGAGAGGGGAGGGCCACAGCAAATGGGCCGTGGCGATCAGTGGCAAGTGGGCAGTGGCAAACAAGAGGGATTGCGATTGGGTGGCAGCAAACAGGTGGGCAGGGAACAGGCCATGGCAAATGGGTGGGCAGTGAACAGGTGGGTGTGAACGAGTGGTGGCGAATAGGCGGCAACAGGTAGTGGCGGTGGCGATACTGGCGATTAGCAGTGAAGGCTCCAGCATTTCCCGGCAGTGGCAGCAGCTCAGCTCAGCTCAGTTGATTTGGTAGGCGCAATGGAGCAGAGCCCTGAGTGGTGGCGAATAGGCGGCAATAGGTAGTGGCGGTGGCGATACTGGCGATTAGCAGTGAAGGCTCCAGCATTTCCCGGCAGTGGCAGCAGCTCAGCTCAGCTCAGTTGATTGGTGGTAGGCGCAATGGAGCAGAGCCCTGATGAGCTACGTGCTGGAGCTGCAATAATGTGCCGAAGCTAACCAGGCTTTTTGCTGTAAGCGGCAAGGATGCTAGCCAGATGAATACTGGATGGATGCTGGGAGGCAGACGTAGATTTTTTGCCTTTTTAAAAAATATATATAAGAATACAATACGGTGCAGCCAATCTGGCATTACAATTTTTATACATATATACATTTTATACCATCATTTACAACCTCCTTGTTTGATACATTGTTTACTAATTATTCTAATCATCATAGCTACTTATGTTCTGACCTTGCCTTCTTCTATGCAACCATTGATAGAATTTATTCCACGTTTCATAGTACTCAGATTCTCCCTTGTTTTTTTAATTCTAGAGTTAACTATCTAATTCTGCACATGCCATAATTTTTCTTATTACCTCTGTTTCTGGTGGTATGCTTTCGTTCTTCCATTATTGTGCATATATTATTCTATCCACCATCAATACATGTATTAATTAGATAAATTAAATTCTTCCTAAATCTTTCTGATATTATTCCTAGAAGAAAAATTTCCAGCTTAAATGGAATACACTCTCCCACCATTTGTTCCACCCACGTCTGAATCAGTCTCCAGTACGTTTTTTGCAGCATTGCAAGTCTACCAATGTGAAAAAATGTGCCTGAAACATCTTTGCACTTCCAACAATATGGAGATAGACTTTTGAACATTTTGGAAAGCCTTGCTGGTGGAAGATGCCACCTGTAAAACATCTTATAAAGGTTTTCCTTGTATGCCATGGCCAATGTTATTTTCTTATTGATGGTCCAAAGTTTTTGCCATTTAGCCAATTCAATATTATAACCGAATTTTTTTCCCATGCCACCATTGTTTCTTTAACATGTTCTTCCTCAAATTTGCATTCTTTGTATTTTTCCTTGTTTTCCTCCTCTAAAGGTAATGTGCATCTTATGGTCCGGAGTGTCTTATAGACCGAAAAATACGGCAAATGCATGTTTTGGGCAGAATGGTCATAAAATGCAATTTTGACCATAGATTGTTGCAAATGACTGTAAAGGTGGCCCAGAGGCCAAGCACCCAAAGTGCATTCACATGACTGGGGGTGGGGTAGGGTGTTGCCTCAAAATTTGGAATCCGAGTCATAAGTACCCCAGGGAGATCCGTTGTAATTTTAAATAGTTGCTAAGCAACTGGCCATAAGTCAAGGACCATCTGCATCACTTGTTGCAAATCATGAAGATATTTTCTGAACACAGAGCCCTTGCATCTAGTTCTCCTTCTGTTTTCCATGGAGGGATTTTATTAAAAATGACATTAGACAGAAAAAACTACAAAAGACAAGACCATAAGAGCAATGCTGTGCGTATGATGTGATTTTCTGTCATTCAAAATCTCGTTCTTTGTACCCAGTCCAAATCTTCAGTACCTTTCCAATAATAATTTTGAATTTTTGAAATTGAAACAAGCTAGTGTGTCTGGTAATTGTAATGCAAAATGATTTCTGAAGGGTCAAATTATTCTTTTTGCCACGAAACAGCTGCCACTAAGAGGCTTCTGTCACAGGTGGAATTGATCCTTCTTTTTGTTACAAATGTGTGTTATCCCTAAAGATTTTTTATTATTAAATAGACTGGTTAATCTATAACAGTATGTTATGCCAGTGAAATGACCCCTGAAATATTTTCTCACAGGTTCAGTTAAAAACAAAGAAGGGAGTGTCACACCCTGTACTATATAATTCTCAGTCTGTTAAGGGTAGAATTTCTTGAATTTCCAAAGATTTCTTTCCTCTCCTCTCCTCTCCTCTCCTCTCCTCTCCTCTCCTCTCCCACCCTCCTTTCTCCTCTTCTCCTCTCCTCTTCTCCTGCCCTGCCTTCCCTTCCCCTCCCCTCCCTTGTAGCTCCTTCTCTTTCCTTTCTCTGAATATTGCTTCACACAATCCATTGGTTATATTTTAAGTATAGGTTAAATTAATGAAGGTTATGAAAACCTGGTGATGGACAATGTTTTTAATGTACAACCTTTCTTTGCGTACATAATCACTTCAAGCATAAAAGTGAACAGACCACTCCAATACCATTAAAATGGTACTATTACAGCAAATTGATACTTAGTTGACTTTGGTTAATACTGAAGAGCTAAATGGTAAATAGACTTGAAGGAGACTGGTCTTTTGTAGGGATATTGAACTCATATGATTTTCACAAAAAACACATCTTTTCAAAGAGCACAACATGAGTACATTGGAAGGCACAAGCACAAAATTCAGCATTTAATATTTATTATTTGGTATGGACAATAAAATGACCTAAAGCATATCTAACTGAAAAGCAAAATAGGTTTGCCATGGTTCAGGCATACCTTCTGATTTTTCTTGAAAACCATTCTGGATAGGTTCTCTTAACTGGAGAGAGAGAGAGAGAGAGAGAGGGAGGGAGGGAAGGAAGGAAGGAGGGAGGGAGAGAGAGAAATATAGAGGGGAGGGAGGGAGGGAGGGTGAGAGAGAGAGACAAGTGATAAGTGATAGCTTTAGAGTACAGTATGTCAGAAAAGGGTTGGTCGTATTTGAAAAATGGATAGCAACCAGCCTAATAAACACCTCAATTTGCATGCAATACTGGCTTCTCTTCTTTGGGCTGTCTTGAATATCCTCAGATATTTTGCCTTAAAGAGGAGCTCCCTCAAATACAGACACCCTCTAGGCCAGTGGTCCCCAACCTTTTTTGTACCAGGGACCAGTTTCAAGCACAAACACTTTTTCAAGGACCGGGGGGGGGAGAATCCAAGTTTGGTGGTTTGCTTGCAGACGTTTCATTACCTGACTAGGTAACATCTGATGTTGTTACCTAGTCGGGTAATAAAACGTCTGCCAGCAAACCACCAAGTTCAGGGAGCGCCTTGGCCCTGCCTCCCTCAGCCCCATCCCTCAGGTGTCTCCCTCCCTCCCTCAGGTGTCTGCCTCGTTCCTCTCTCAGTCGCTCTCTCACTGCTCCACCAGCCCAGGAAGAAACTGCTTCAAAGAAGCCGGGGGTGGTGGCTTTTCCTGTCGACGCAGCTCCTCGAAGCTCCCGTTAACCCCCACCCCGCCCGCCCACCCGCGGTTCAACCCAGTGCTCCATTCTGCCTGCCTGCCTGCCTTCTTCGTTTCGGAGCAGCTTCGGCTGATAAAAAGAGGCGAATAGTTATTATTCTCAGCCGAAGCTGCTCAAAAATGAAGAAGGCAGGCAGGCAGGCAGAACGGAGCACTGTAGATTGAACCGCGCGCGGGCGAGCGGGGTGGGGGTAAACGGGCGCTTCGGAGGAGCTGCGGCGACAGGAAAAGCCACCCCCCCGGCTTCTTTGAAGCAGTTTCTTCCTGGGCTGGTGGAGCAACGAGAGAGCGACTGAGAGAGGAACGAGGCGGGAGGAAACCGAAGCTGCTGAGCCAGAGAGCAGGACAGGCTTTGATTGCTTCCTCCCTCCCCTTCTTTCATTTGTGTCCTTGATCCCATATCCCAGCAGGATTCACCGAAGGCGAAGAAAGCCGCCATTTTTTTTAAAAAAATTTTCTTTGTGGCCCGGTACAGAGTGCTCCACGGACCGGTACTGGTCTGCGGCCCGGTGGTTGAGGACCCCTGCTCTAGGCAAAATTCAGAGGATTCAACCAATATCAAACCCTTGATTAGCCATCAATTTCAGAGGGTAGCCAAATAATTGCCTTAGGACCTTGTGGGAGCTGGTTCTTAAGGATGACCTACTGATTTGTCACACAAATGATCACAGGAGATGAAGCTCATCAAAAAGGGATCAGGTTGGTAAGAGGTTTTCTAGTCATTGCCCCGAAGTTCTTCTGTGGTGCTGTGTCAGTATTACCTGAATAACCATTCCTCGTTCTTTTTTCTTTTCCTTATCTTTCAGATATCTCAGGCTTGAACTGATTCTCAACAATAAGAATTGCAAAGACCATACTGGCACATTAGTCTTGTAGACCAGCTGTGATTACTCAGTATAATGCATTGTTGCTAAAGAAAGTTTTATTCTGGAAAATTATGAACCCCTGAATAATTCCAATCTTATTCTTATCCTGAGACCTTGACAAAATTGGGGTTACAAGATAGAGGTGGGATTCAATTTTTTTTACTACTGGTTCTGTGGGCATGGCTTTGTGGGCATGGTGTGGCTTGGCGGGCATGGCTTGGTGGGAAAGGATATTGCAAAATCCCCATTCCGCCCCCACTCCTGGGGGAAGGTTACTGCAAAATGCCATTCCCTCCTCACCCCACTAATCTGCTTTCCAGCTCCGTTCTCCTGTGCAGGGCAACCTAAGACCCAGCTGATCAGCTGGGACTCAGGAGGCAGAGAATAGATTGTGGGGTGGCAATTAGAGGTGATATTTGCCGGTTGTCTGAACTACTCAAAATTTCCGCTACCGGTTCTCCAGAACTGGTCAGAACCTGCTGAATACCACCTCTGTTACAAGAGCAGAAAAAGACTGGATGGATAGATGGATGAGTAAATAAATAAAATAATCTTTCTCCAATCTTGCATCCTGCAGATATGTTGGATGTCACCTTATCTTTAAAGAAGCTTGATTAGAAATTGGATCCTTTGAAGGTTTTCTCCCCACTTCTGCTTTGAAGAATCACATACGGAATGAAATTTATTTGAAAAAAGGCTGGAGATGAATCAAAGGGAGATTTTTTGCAGGAAAAATAATTAAGTTAGAGAGGCAACAAGTAAGGAATGTGATTGTTTAGAATTCCACCCTCTCTACTGCAATCTCTATTAATATTTTGGAATGTAACATAACATGTGTCTGTATATGCATGTAAAATTCTAAGAGAATTCAACTAAATGTCAGCTTTTGCAAACTTCTTTCCCATATGCCACTTCTATTTCATGTTTAGCTTAACATCTAATTTATACTGCATCACCTTCTGACTGTTTTTCATCTTCTTTGGTTTCTTTTCATTGGTTCCCTTTGCTTAAGGCAAGATTGGGGAACTTAGGCCCTTTTATGCAGTGGTAGGATTCAATTTTTTTTTTTACTACTGGTTCTGTGGGTGTGGCTTGGTGGGCATGGCGTGGCTTGGTGAGCATGGCAGGGGAAGTATAGTGTAAAATCTCCATTCTCACCCTGTTCCAGGGGAAGGATACTGCAAAATCCCATTCCCTCCTCACCCCACTAACCTGCTTTCCAGCTCCGTTCTCCTGTGCAGGGCAACAAAAGAAGACCCAGCCAATCAGCTGGGACTCGGGAGGCACAGAATAGATGGGGACAGGGCCAGTCAGAGGTGGTATTTCCCGGTTCTCCAAACTACTCAAAATTTCTGCTACCGGTTCTCCAGAACCGGTCAGAACCTGCTGAATACCACCTCTGCTTTTATGACTTGTGGACTTCAACTCCCAGAATTCCTGAGCCAGCCATGCTGAGCCAGCCATGAATTCTGGGAGTTGAAGTCCACAAGTCATAAAACAGCCGTAGTTCCTCATCCCTGGTTTAAATTATAAGAATGAAGAAAAGTCTTCTCCAAGCCAAGGGTCCAGATGATTATATAGAGACCTCCATCTAGTTCTTTTCTTGTTACCAATACAGAAGCAGCTCGCCATTGTCTTATTCTGTAGTGTCTTTTCAACATCCTAGACTTATCTTCTTAAAGGATTTCCTGAGGACATTGCATCCAATTCTTAACCAGGACCAGTCCTACTGAGATGTTTAAATTAGCCAAGATTAGCTAAATTTGGCTTGGCATTGACATTCATTATAAACATACTATAAATAATGGACTAATTCCCCATTGCAACTAACATCCAAATATTAGGAAGTCAGCTAACTACAGGACAGCTGCTTTCTGTGCTATTTAACTAAAAATCTAATTTTCTGTTCACTAAGTTCCAGTCTTTTATATTTTCTATGATATATTGTTCCACCTAGCAATACATACAAGCTTTTTGTTTGTGCATTCAGACATGATACAACTCATATTTTCATCCAGTACTTTCTGCTTTAATTCTGGTTCTCTTTTCTCTCTTCCCAGGCAAGGTGCAAATATATGTTTCTATGTTAAGTTTCTTGCATGGTGTAGATGCCTTGTAAATTAATGGATGAATATTATTTATTCTCTTCGAGCGCTGGCACCCATATTCTTTACCTGCAACATTAGAGGAATCTCTAATAATTTTACTCTCTCCTACAAAAGCTTTCCCCAATGTTGCATTTGTAAAAAAAGGAGGATAAATTATTTTCTATTGGAAGAAGCAGAGAATTCAAAAGAGAAAGATTCTAAATGGAAACCTATAGAGAATCCTTGCTAGTTTTTGTGATAAACATTGGCAATGTTTTTAGAAACATCATGGGTGGCTTTTTAAAGGTATCAGCAGCTTGGCAAACTTGTCTTCCAAGTGAAGGAGAATTTGGCGCTAACAAAAATAGCCCTGAGAGCAACCTTGTCCCAAAGAAAGGGGGTTAATTTATTTTCCAAAGCATGAAAAGGCAAAAAATAAAAATAAAAAAATGGATGGAAACTAACCAAGGAGAGAAGCAACCTGGAATTAAGGAGAGATTTCTTAATGGTGAGAGCAATCAACCAATGGAACAGCTTGCCTTCAGAAGTTGTGGTTGGTTCATCTGGACAGCCACTTGTCTGAAATTGTATAGGGTCTTCTGCTTGAGCAAGGGTTTGGACTAGAAGACCTCCAAGGTCCCTTCCAGCTCTATTCTGATTGATTGATTTATCATATATTTCATATATGTAGGTGCTCCATCACTGGAGGCTTTCAGAAAGAGACTGGAAAACCATTTGACTGAAATCAACCAATGGAACAGCTTGCCCTCGGAAGTTGTGGGAGCATCATCATTTGAGACTTTCAAGAAGAGATTGGACTGCCACTTATCAGAAATGGTGCAGGGTCTCCCACTTGGGTGGGGGGGTTGGACTAGATGACCTACAAGGTCTCTTCCAACTCTGATTATCTGTTAAATGGTATAGGGTTTCCTGCTCAAGTGGGGGTTTATTTATTTATTTATTATTTTATTTGGTTTGTCAATTGCTTACAAGATAATAGGTATAAGTAAAAACATAGTTATGAATACATGGATACATATAAGAAAAATAAAAGAAACAATAGGACAGAGACGGTAGGCACATTGGTGCGCTTATACACGCCCCCTACAAACCTCTTAGGAAAAGGGTGAGGTCTATAGTAGAAAGTCTAAGGTTAAAGTTTTGGGGTTTGGGGAAGAAACCACAGAGTCAGGTAGAGTATTCCAGACATCGATCACTCTGTTGCTGAAGTCATATATCCTGCAATCAGGTTTGGTGCGATTAACCTTGAGTTTGTATCTATTGTGTGCTCTTGTATTGTTATGGTTGAAGTTGAAGTATTCATTGACAGGTAGGACATTGCAATGTATAATTTTATATACTATACTTAGATCGGACCGAAGGCGGCATAGCTCTAGGTTTTCTAGGTCTAGAATTTCAAGTCTGGTGGCATAAGGTATTCTTCAACAAGCAGAGGAGTGGAGAACTCTTCTTGTGAAATATTTCTGGACTTTCTCAACTGTGTTAATATCAGATATACATAATGTGGGTTCCAGACTGATGAGCTGTATTCAAGTATTGGTCTAGCAAATGTTTTGTATGCTCTAGTTAGTAGTGTAATATTACCAGAGAAAAAGTTACATAAGATTAGGTTAACAACTCTAAATGCCTTTTTGGCTATGTAGTTAAAGTGGGCTCTAGCACTTAGATCATTATTTATTTATTTATTTATTTATTTATTTATTTATTTATTTGATTTGCCAATTGTTTACAAGATAAGTATAAGTGTATACATAGTTGTGAATACATGAAATGGGTACATATAAGAAAAATAAAAGAATAAGAGAAACAATAGGACAGGGACGGTAGGCACGTTGGTGCGCTTATGCACGCCCCTACAGACCTCTTAGGAAAGGGGTGAGGTCAATAGTAGACAGTCTAAGGTTAAAGTTTTTGGGGTTTGGGGAAGAGACTACAGAGTCGGGTAGAGTATTCCAGACATTGACCACTCTATTACTGAAGTCGTATTTCCTGCAATCAAGTTTGGTGCGGTTTACTTTGAGTTTGTATCTATTGTGTGCTCTTGTGTTGTTATGGTTGAAGTTGAAGTATTCATTGACAGGTAGGACATTGCAATGTATGATTTTATATACCATGCTTAAGTCAGACTGAAGACGGCGTAATTCAAGGTTTTCTAGTTCTAGAATTTCAAGTCTGGTGGCATAAGGTATTCTATAATGAGTAGAAGAGTGGAGAACTCTTCTTGTGAAATATTTCTGGACTTTCTCAATTGTGCTAATATCAGATACGTAATGAGGGTTCCAGACTGATGAACTGTATTCGAGTATTGGTCTAGCAAATGTTTTGTATGCTCTGGTTAGTAGTGTGATATTACCAGAGAAAAAGCTACGTAGGATTAGGTTAACAGCTCTTAATGCCTTTTTGGCTATGTAGTTGCAGTGGGCTCTAGCACTTAGATCATTAGAGGTGAGTATCCCAAGGTCCTTTACAGAGCTTGGGTCATCAACAAGATCTTGACTATTCAGCTTGTATTTTATTTTCTGATTTTTTTTGCCAATATGTAAGACAGAGCATTTATTTGTTGAGATTTGAAGTTGCCATTTGTTTGACCATTCAGATACATAGTCAAGATCTTTTTGTAGGGTAGCAGTATTGTCTGTGGTATTGAACAGCTTTACATCATCAGCGAAGAGAATGCAATTGCTCTTAATATGATCACAGAGGTCGTTTATGTAGAGTATGAAGAGAGTTGGTCCTAGAACACTGCCCTGGGGGACACCACTATTGACATCCTGATACATAGTCAAGATCTTTTTGAAGGGTAGCAGTATTGTCTGTGGTGTTGAATAGCTTTACATCATTAGCGAAGAGAACGCAGTTCTAGTTCATAGTTGAGTACGAAGAGAGCTGGTCCTAGAACATTGCCTTGAGGGACACCACTGTTGACAGGTACAGAATTTGATAGGATGCTCCCAATTTTGACCATTTCTTGTCTGTTTGACAAGAATGCTTCTATCCAGTTATGCAGGTGTCCAGAGATACTGTAAGATTTTAGTTTTAGGAGTAATTTGTCGTGTACCACTGAATCAAAGACTTTACAGAAGTCTATGTAGATTGCATCTATTGCTTTGCCCTGATCGAGTTGTGTAGTCCATATGTTTTTGCAGTGTAAGAGTTGCAGATTGCAGGATAGTTTTTTTCTGAAACCAAATTGTTTATTAGAGAGTAGGTTGTTTGTCTCTAAGTGGAGGATAATGGATTGGTTAATAATTGATTCCATGACTTTACAGTGACACAGCATAAAGAGATTGGTCAGTAATTTTCAACTAGGCTGGGGTCTCCCTTTTTGAAGATGGGGATGATCATGGCTTGTGACCATAGTTTTGGCAAGGAGCTGGTCCTGAAAGATTATGCTTAGAGGTTCAGATATGGCAGTGGGTAGCTTTTTTAAGAAGTAGGCACATATTCCGCCTGGTCCAATAGATAGAGATGGCTACTAGAAGACCTTCAAGGTCCCTTCTAACTCTATTATTCTAGATTCTATGTTCTGTATTAGGATAAATAGATCATTAGCAGTACTTTTATGAGAATTACTCAGGAGCCAAGGCATTAAATGAATATATATATATATATATATATATATATATATATATATATATATATATATATATATATATATATATATATATATATATGTTTTCTTAAGTTTTCATGGTACTTACATGTATGGTGTTCGGCTTGGTTCGGTATTTTCCACGTCATTGTAGTTTTTAAAGTTGTAGCAACGTTTCAGCAGAATCTCATCTGCCATCATCAGGCTTCTGTATAGTGTTCATCTGTGAGTCAGACTTTTACAGTGGTTTCAGATTTAAATTTGGGGCAGCCTATTGCTGTGCCAGAATGGTTTTTTCTTCATCCTGATTGGTTGGGAGTCTTGGTCTGTGTTTATTGGTCTCGGAGTTTGCTGTGTTCTGCTTGATTGGTGTCTCTAATATCTTCTGTCTGTTTTTTGGCTCTTTTTTTGTATCTTGATTGGCTGGCAGCATTGTGTTACTTTAATGGAGGTCTTTAGTGCAGCTGATGACTCTGCCTGGCTGTGGTGGGTTTTCCATAGTGGCCAGGGTTTTGGTGCCATTGAAGTTGATGCTATGACCTGTAGCTTCCATGTGTTGGACTAGTGAGGAAGTGTGTTCCAGCTTTTTGACTGCATTTTTGTGTTCAACCAGGCGGGTACTTATTCTTCTATTGGTCTGTCCAATGTATGTGGCCGGGCATGATGCACAGGGGACTTCGATACGCCTTGGTTTTCCAGGTCAATTTTATCTTTGGGGTTGCTAAGGATGGCTGCTATTTTTCTGTCTGTTTTGAAGGCAGTCCTGATGTGATGTCTGTGTAGTACCTTACTAATTTTGTCTGTAGTACCTCTTATGTAGGGCAGGACAGCTGTTCCATAGGTCTGTTCATCTTCTGGGTCTCTATTATGTTTCAGTGTGTTTTTGTGGATCAAGCTGGTGATTTTGCTTTTGTGGAAGCCGTTGGCTGTCAGTACTTTAGTCAGGGTGCATAGTTCAGCCTTAATGTTGTGTCTTGTCTGCCAGGCGTTTGGTTCTGGTAATTAGTGTTTTAGCCACGGAGTTTATCTGTGCTGGGTGGTGGTGGGATTGGGCGTTGAGGTAGCGGTTGGTGTGTGTTTTCTTCTGGTATATGGTGTGTCCTAGTGTGCCATCTGTTTTTTTGTAGATTAGTACATCTAGGAATGGTAGTTGTTTGTTTGTTTCTGTTTCCATGGTGAACTTGATTTTGGGGTGTGCGCTGTTTAGGTGTGTTAGGAAATTGTTTAGGTTTTCTTGTCCATGGGGCCAAATCACGAATGTGTCATCGATGTATCTTAACCATAGTTTGGGTTTGAGGATGGCATTGGCCAGGGCTCTGGATTCGAATTCTTCCATGAACAGGTTAGCAATGACAGGTGACAGTGGTGATCCCATGGGGGCTCCTTCTATTTGTTTGTATCTTTGTCCTTTGTATATGAAATATGTGTTGGTTAAGCAGTGTTCTGTTAGTTCCATGAGGTGTTTGGCTGGTTGGTATTTATTTTTGATGATTTCAAGGGTCTCTTTTATCGGGACTTGAGTGAATTATATATATATATAATAGTGATTATATATATATATAATCAATCTTTGGTTATTTGGGTTTTCTCCCGCGTAAGATTGGAAGTATCTAGGCAACGTTTCGATGAAGTCTCATTCATCATCTTCAGGCTTGTGTCTTCAGCTCTGTGCTTCTCAGAGTGATGTGAGCTTGCAGCTGCTTCTTCCTTTTAACTGCTAGTGGGGTGTGACTTGATTGGGTGGGGGCTTGGCTGTGTTCTGATTGGGTGGGGTGTGTTCTCATTGGTTGGGGGTTTGGCTGTGTTCTGATTGGTTGGGGGTTGGCCGTGTTCTGATTGGCTGGAGGTGTGTTCTGTTCAGGTGGGGGCTTGGTTGTGCTCAGGTTAGTCTTAGTTGCTGGGGGATTTGAGCTGGTGAGCTGTGATCTTGCTGTTTGGCTTCGAGTTCGTGGTCGTGCCGCATCTTCATGGTGGGGGTCAGTTCGCTTCATGTAAGGCTCGGAGGGGTTTGAAGTGGGTAGTGATGCAGCTGCAGTGCGGCTTCTGGTCCGTGGTCGTGTCTCATCTTCTGTGTGGGTGTGGGTCTGCTTTTTACATGGAAGTGTGGTGGTGGCATCTTGTGTGGCCCTCGCCTGGCAGACAAGACACACATAAAGACTGAACTATGCACCCTGACTAAAGTACTGACAGCCAACGGCTTCCACAAAAGCAAAATCACCGGCTTGATCCACAAAAACACACTGAGACATAATGGAGACCTAGAAGATGAACAGACCTATGGAACAGCTGTTCTGCCCTACATAAGAGGTACTACAGACAAAATCAGTAAGATACTACACAGGCATCACATCAAGACTGCCTTCAAAACAGACAGAAAAATAGCAGCCATCCTTAGAAACCCCAAAGATAAAATTGACCTGGAAAACCAAGGCATATATGAAGTCCCCTGTGCATCATGCCCGGCCACATACATTGGACAGACCAATAGTAGAATAAGTACCCGCCTGGATGAACACAAAAATGCAGTAAAAAAGCTGGAACACACTTCCTCACTAGTCCAACACATGAAAGCCACACGTCATAGCATCAACTTCAATGGCACCAAAACCCTAGCACTATAGAAAACCCCAGCCACAGAATTATCAGAGAAGCCATAGAGATTGCAAAAAGACCTGAAAGCATGAATAGAAGAGATGATTCCACCAGACTGTCAATTATTTGGAAGCCTGCACTCACAAACAAACAAAATCTCCACACCACTAGCCAGGCAAACACCTGGGCACAAACAGATCCCCCCTGATACCTCCAGCTCAAACACACCCCAACCAGGCACCCAGATGAAACCTAGCTTCCTAACAAATGATAGTCATCCATTTACTCAGAGCCAAGCTGCACTAAAAGCCTCCAATACAGGAACACAATGTTGCCAGCCAATCATGACACACAAAAAAGCCACAAAACAGACAGAAGATATTAGAAACACCAATCAAGCAGAACACAGCAAACTCCAAGACCAATAAACACAGACCAAGGCTCCCAACCAATCAGGATGAAGAAAAAACCATTCTGGCACAGCAATAGGCTGCCCCAAATTTAAAACTGAAACAACTGTAAAAGTCTGACTCACAGACGAACACAATACAGAAGCCTGATGATGGCAGATGAGATTCTGCCGAAACGTTGCTACAACTTTAAAAGCACAACTACAATGACGTCCTGGAAAACCATTTTTCCCCATAATGTTGGTCAAAAAGTGAGAAGGAAGAGATTACAAATTCATGTCCATGTTGCAAGTGTGTTCAGTTAAGGATTTTATTGCTGCTTCTTCCAATTTGCTGTATTGCATAACAAATTCCATATCTTTTCTCCCTGTGCAGAGCAATGATTTGTTTTCTTAGTTTCTTGTTTATCTCATGGTCTAAGGGTCTCCTCTCCTCCATCATTTTGTTTATTCAGGGAACATAAACTTAACTTTGACTTAGAAGCTAATGCTTTCTTCAGAATGTACAGTCAGCTGAGAGCATAGAAGAAAAAAATCAATATAGAGCATATTACCAAAGATGACGCTGAGACATCAATACTTGGAAGTCAGGCTGGAAATGGGTACAGCAGAGGTTGTTTCAAAAAGAAAGTGTGTCAAGCTAGTTCTTTGCCAAAAATAAGCTCACCACCTATTATTCAGAGTGGACTTCTCTCCAATTCTCTTCTTCTTTTAAATTTCCACTTGGAAAGGCATTTTATGGACAAAATTCCAAAATGGAGGCCTAAAACATTGGAGACTCAATACACAAAATTTATTTCCACAATATAAAGGCAAACAAATCACCTCAAAATCATTATATCCAATATATGGAAGTAGAGAAATGCATTAGGTATCTTTGCCACTTTGAGTTATATATACCCATAGTCCTCAGTTAATGGCTATAACTGGGATCAGGAACACATTGCTCAGCAATGCTGTTGGCCACTAGAAATGTTTTATGACATTTAGTATTATATCATAAAATGCTTTACGATCATTTTTTGTCATAAAAGGTTTTATGAAATGTACCAAATTTCAATGCCATCATGGGGCCAGAACTTTGGATGCATTCTGTAAGTTAGCCAATTTGAGTTTCTTGTTCAAAAGTTTTGTTCTATGATGACTTGTTTCTCCCAGTGAAAGGTTACAGACACAAGAGTTAGTAATATGTAGATCAGAGGAGGGCAACTACGGTCCTTTTATGTCAGTGGTGGGATTCAATTTTTTTTTTACTACAGGTTCTGTGGGTGTGGCTTGGGGGGCATGGTGTGGCTTGGTAGATGTGGCTTGGTGGGCATGGCAGGGAAGGATACTGCAAAATCTCATTCCCACCTCACTCCTGGGGGAAGGTTACTGTAAAATCCCATTCCCTCCCCAACCCATTAACCTGCTTTCCAGCTCCATTCTCCTGTGCAGGGCAACAAAAGAAGACCCAACCAATCAGTTGGGACCCGGGAGGCAGAGAATAGATGGGGGCAGGGCCAGTCAGAGGTGGTATTTCCCGGTTCTCCAAACTACTCAAAATTTCTGCTACCAGTTCTCCAGAACTGGTCAGAACCAGATGAATACCACCTCTGTTTTATGTCCTGTGGACTTCAACTCCCAGAATTCCTGTGTCATAGTTGCTCAGCCCTGATGTAGATACAATACTTGAGGTTGCTGGAGATGCTTAACCTAACTCTAAATCAACCTTTTCTCTGGGTCCACATCATACTCTGAATCATAAATTAATTAAATGGATGGGGTAAATAAGCCATAAAAAAGTAATAATACGTTAAATATAACCAAGATTAGCATGCTTCCTGAATGTAGCTACCTGTGTTTCCCCAAGATAAGACTGGGTCTTATTTTCTTTTGGCCCCCAAAATAAGCACTAGGGTTTATTTTTGGGACTGTCTTATTCCCCCCCCCCCCGTATACTGGAGGCCCACTTCTTCTGCTTGCTCATTCAATGCACCAATGCCGCCACCATGAGGTGGGGGTAGAGCTACCCCATGTGCCCCATACAGGCTTACCGCAGGGCCCCCACAGCCAGACCATCCACCCTCTGTCACCCACCTCGTGGCAGTGGCACCAGCACACCACTTGGCTTCCTGCTCTGTTGTGGGCTGCAATCAAGCAGAAAAAGTGGGCCGGCAGCCCTGTGGGCGTGCTGCCAGTGCTGCCACTGTGAGGTAGGTTTTGGGCTGTGAATGGCCTGGCTGTGGGGGCCTTGAGGTAAGCCGATGCAGGGCACATGGGGCAGCTCCACCACTACCCCACCTCACCTTGTGGCCATGACACCATGAGCAATCAGACTGAATGGGCTGCTGGATGACTGTGCAGGCTCTTAAATAGGGCTTATTTTGGGGTCAGGGCTTGTTTTCAGGGAAATAAGGTATGAGGTCTTTAAATAAAACTCAGCCAATCTCTCTGTTCTTCAGTATCTCCTCTCCAGTTATCTGTTCCCTTGATGTGTCAGTCTTATATTAATTGAGGATTAGGGCAAGTGGTAGCTTTGGCATGGCAGATTATTTCTGGGAGACAACAGAACTGGTGATTCATTAACCTGCTTTGGTTTTAAACTACTCTGATTTGTTACTACTGGTTCTGTGGGCGTGGCTTGGTGGGCGTGGCAGGGGAAGGATACTGTAAAATCTCCAGTCAGAGGTGGTTTTTGCCGGTTCTCTGAACTACTCAAAATTTCCACTACTGGTTCTCCAGAACTGGTCAGAACCTGCTGAATACCACCTCTGCCACCTACCATGCAAGTTCCAAATTAGCTCTACAAATATGATTAAAGAGCTCCAAAGACATGGAACTAAAATGTTGTGATAGCAAGAATATAATTTGATCCAATGCAGTTCTTCTGTTCTTCTAATGAAGGAAGCAGATGATATAAAATGCATTGTTGAGTGAGGTTAAGATCAATTGCCCAGTTTTACTGCAACACATTTTTGGGAGCGGGAATTCACATTTCAATCAGAAACTTAATTTGTAGCTTTTCTCTGTAGTCAGCAAAAGCCCATTTTCACGACTTTTGCTCCGTATGCAAATGTTCTGGTTGGCACCACTCTCTGCCCTACTTCTTTCCCTTTTTTTTCCCTTCTTCAAATAACCAACACTGCTGCACTAAAAATACACCTATATCTCAAACTAGTTCCCACCTACAGGGTAAGGAAGTGTCTGAAAAAGCTGCAACTGCTATAGCCAAGCAGATTGTCAGCTTGATCTATCTGTGCTATCTGCCTGGGTGAAAACTATTCACTGGTTATTTCAGTGGAGGGAAAAAAAATCACATGTAGCACTCATGGGCAGTGTGCAAGAGATACACTGGAGGAGGTACATTCTTTCGGCAAATGTGCATCTAGCAGTAAGTGACTATTAATAAAAAAAATCTTGATTTCCTACAAAGTCAGAAAATCATCTGCTCAGTTTCCTAAAGAAAATCTAGAAATATAATTTATTTATTTTATTTA
This sequence comes from Notechis scutatus, assembly GCF_049901735.1. NCBI lineage: Eukaryota > Metazoa > Chordata > Lepidosauria > Squamata > Elapidae > Notechis > Notechis scutatus. The sequence continues at coordinate 156,795,086 of NC_142012.1, forward strand.
TTTTGTCAAGAGATTATAAGATAACAGGTATAAGTATAAGCATAGTTATGAATACATGAAATGGATACATATAAGAGAAATAAAAAGAAACAATAGGACAGGGACAATAGGCATGTTGGTGCACTTATGCACGCCCCCTACAGACCTCTTAGGAATAGTAGACAGTCTAAGGTTAACATTTTTGGGGTTTGGGGAAGAAACCACAGAGTCAGGTAGAGTATTCCAGACATTGACCACTCTGTTGATGAAGTCGTATTTCCTGCAATCAAGTTTGGTGCAATTTACCTTGAGTTTGTATCTATTGTGTGCTCTTGGGTTGTTATGGTTGAAGCTGAAGTATTCATTGACAGGTAGGACATTGCAATGTATAATTTTATGTACTATACTTAGATCAGACCAAAGGCATCATAGTTCTAGATTTTCTAGGTCTAGAATTTTAAGTCTGGTGGCATGAGGTATTCTGCAATGGGTAGAGGACTGGAGAACTCTTCTTGTGAAATATTTCTGGACTTTCTCAACTGTATTAATATCTGATACGTAATGCGGGTACCAGACTGATAAGCTGTATTCAAGTATTGGTCTAGCAAATGTTTTGTATGCTCTAGTTAGTAGTGTGATATTACTAGAGAAAAAGCTACATAGGATTAGGTTAACAACTCTTAATGCCTTTTTGGCTATGTAGTTACAGTGGGCTCTAGCCCTTAGATCATTAGAGATGAGTACTCCAAGGTCCTTGACAGAGTTTGGATCATCAACAAGGTCTTGACTATTCAGCTTGTATTTTATTTTCTGATATATTTTTTTTGCCAATATGTAAGACAGAGCATTTATTTGTTGAGATTTGAAGTTGCCATTCCAAAGGTTCTTTTTTTTTTTTTTCAAGAGACAACTGGATTTTTTTGTTTTTCTTTTAAGACATTGTAACCCTGGTTATAACCTCATTCTGAAGTTCCTATTTTTAAAAAAGTTTTATTTATATATTTTTCAAGTTGTCTTTTTTATTAGTTTGAGGAAGGGAAGAGGGTAGGGAAAAGTGTAGAAAAGAAGGGGAAAAGAAAGAAAACACATTGACCTCCAACTCCTTTTGGTGCAGTAGAATAAGATCGTAACATCAAACCTCCACTTTTTACTTTTACATAATAGTGTAAACTATCCATTTCTATAACAACAAATCTATCTAATCAGTAAAACCTAAAATCAAAGTTTCATTTTTTCTCCACCTGAAACATAAAGTCCAGAAGTGGTTTCCAGATAGAAACAAAAGTAACTGTGTTTTTTTCTTTTCTTTTATCAAAGCAGTCAATTCTAACTCAATCAAGTTTTGTAGCCAATTCGTCCATTGTGGGGATCGAAGTGTCCTTTCATTTCTGTGCTTGGTCTTGCTGCCATCAACATATATAACATCTAAATTCCAGTTTTTCCCCCAAGTATTTTTCCATTAAACCCAAAAGAAAAGTTCTTCTGTATCAGAATATGAATCCTATACCAATATTTCTTTGCTTTATCACATGTCTGTCATAAACCTGGTTCTGATGTTCTGATGGTTGGGCCTGCTCTGTAGTCACACAACTGAAGTGTAGGGGCTTGGAAATATGGATGCATTTATGGCCATTTGAGGTAACTCAGAACATGTGACCACATTTTACGATGGTTTTGCCCAAACCCGGCACTTCCAGGTTTTGGCAAAACTGCACCCGTAGCAAAGCATTGGTTCACTTAACAGCCATTGTGTTTGCACTTATGACTGCTGCATTTACTTAATGAACACCACAAAAAAATATGACCAAATTGTTATCTCAAAGGTGCTCTTTTTTCAAGAGGCAATGGGACTTTCTGTTGTCTAATTGCCTCTTGAAAAAAAGCATCTTTGGGACAACTATGACTTGGATGACTGAGAATCTCCATAGATGACCAAATTGTTAATGTCATAATGGGCAGGATCTATTACGATCATATGTTGATGCCTATATGTATGTCCCATGCACAGGCATGGCAGGATTTTGTACTTTCCTGTAAAGGGCAGATATGGGTATTTCCTGAAAAATAATAATTAAGCCTGTGTTATATTTACATAATAGTAGGGATGAATCACTTTGTTGAAGTCAAGAAGCACACTGAAAAAGAGGTGGGTGCAATCAAGCAAAAATCAAAACAATTTGATTTGTGCTTTCTTTCTATTCATGAGCCATGGTGGCACAGTGGTCAGAGTGCAGTACTACTTCTGCTGTCTGCCAGCTAGATGCCTGCAGTTTGGCAATTCAAATCTCACCAGGCTCAAGATTGACTCAGCCTTCCATCCTTCCGAGGTGAGTAAAATGAGGACCCAAATTGTTGGGGGCAATATGCTGACTCTGTAAACTGCTTAGAGTGGGCTGTAAAGCACTGTGAAGTAGTATATAATAAGTCTACATGCTACTGCTGTTGCTATCTTCAAATGTAGTTGAATAAAGTCACATTAAGAATTGCAACTTGATAAGAACATTGAGACACCTCAGAACATTAGTCTCAAAGCTTTGCAAGGTTTTATGGTGTGCTAAGGCCCATCTTTGCTTAACAATAACAGAGTAACAAATTTGGAAGGGACCATGGAGATCTTCCAGCCCAATCCTCTGCTCAGGCAGGAAACCCTATACCAGTAATGGCTGACCTTTTCGGCACCGAGTGCCCAAGACGCGTGCACCTGCATTCCCAAAATGCAACATGAGCCTGTTCCTCATGAATGTGCCTCACCTTCCATGCATGCGCCCCAACCCCCCCACATATGCTTGCATCCCCATGCATGTACACATGTCCCCCACACATGCACCTCCCACATGTGCCCTGCCCCCACGCATGCACAGCAGAGACTCAAAGACCAGCTGGCAGGTGGGAGGTGCACGCGCATGCATGGCACAGCTGAGCTGGGACGACGGTTCATGTGCCCACAGAGAGGGCTATACATTCCATCTCTGGCACGCATGCTATAGGTTCGCCATCACGGCCCTATACCGTTCCAGACAAATGGTTGTCCAATCTCTTCTTAAAAACTTCCAGTATTTGAAGCACTCACAACTTCCAGAGGCAAGTCATTCCACCTATTAATTGTTCTAACTATCAGGAAATTTCTCCATTCTTCTAGGTTGGTTCTCTCCTTGATTATTTTCCCTCTATTGCTTCTTGTCCTGCTTTAGAAAATAGGTTAACCCCCCCACCCTTTGGAACACTGCTATCATGTCACCCTAGTCCACAGGTGTCAAACCTGATCCCGTCATGTGATGTCACATGACATATCGGCAGTTTGACACCCCTGCGCCGAGTCCTTCTTTGCATTAAACTAGACATACCCAATTCCTGCAACTTTCGTTCATAACTTTTAGCCTTCAGTCCCCTAATCATCTTTGTTGCTCTTCTCTGCACTCACCCAGCAATGTTCAGCTTGGCCATGGTTTTTGGCAATTGTGACAGGAGGGCTTTTCAGGGCTCACAAGAACTGGTTTGGGGTGACATGCAATCCTGGGATCTCCTGTTATCGACAGATGAAATAGACAGAGAAACATGGATACTCTTCATAGGTTAGTCTTTAATAAAGATGGTCAACATTCAGCTTAAAATAATGTGAGCCGAGCTGCCAAGCCCTCAGAATCCAACATAATGGGGGCGGGAGAGAACCATCCAATGCCAAAACACAACAAATGTGATTACATTAGAAGCCAAGAACACCATAATTAGAGCATTACCATGGAAACTACCTAATTATATCAGAAGAGCAGGAATGCTCTTCTGTGTCACAGTCATGAATGAGTTTCTGTTGCCATCTGTCAGGGTGGCGGCCTTCAGCTCGCTCTTTTTCTTCCCTCTCCCAGTTTTGTATAGGATTGGCTTTCTTCAGCTATCGGGCAAGATATCTTTAATGAACTTTTGTTTAAATAGCACTTGAGAGCAGTGTTTCTCAACTGTGGCAACATTTAGACACGTGGACTTCAACTCCCAGAATTCCTCAGCCGGTCCTTGTGTTGACACAAGCTGACCTGACTGAAGCCATTTTGTCCGCTTCAGTGTTGCCACACTGGAGCTGAGGGATAGGGAGAGGGGATTTGAGATAGTTGGGACTTTTTAGCCAAAAAAACCCACTTTCTCTTGGGAACCAAGGACATTCTCACACCTGGTCAGAGGAAGGAGAGATGTAACCAGGCAACCAGACAGAGACGTGATTGGACCATGTGACTAATTGTTTTGACAAAGTGAAAAATGTTTACTTTTAATTAGGTGAAAACTGTGGGAACCTTCAGAGTTGGTTTTCACCGGATATGTGCCAGTATAATATACCCAATAAAGATATTCTTTGAGGAATCTACCTGCCTTGGAGTTTTGCTTGCTATGAGTCTATTACTTGGGACTCTTGACACCTTGCCTGTATGTCCTTTACAGGTCGGTAAAGCAAAGGAAAGCTGAAGCAAGATCATAAGTGTAGTTGTGGTTTCACTTAATGACCATTTCATTTATTGACTGAGTTGCCAGATGCAAATACCTGTAGTCTGGAGCCAAATTTGTAAACATAAGACTCACATATTATGTAAAATTGGGATGATAGGCAGGGACTGTACAGCTAGGTGGGCACAAGGGCCACAATGGAGGAGAATAGCTGGAGTTTTCCACATGTTTAATTTTGGGGATAAAAAAGGATGTTTTCCTATTACCCAACCTATTTTTGGACTGGCATCCCGGAAAGCTCTGAGGAGGAGGGTCAAAACATTGATGGCTGTTGAGACTGTATGATCGGAGTATATAAAAATGTCCTTCAAGCCATCATGCCCTCCAGTTTTATTTTCTTTGATCCCATTCTGCAAATGCTTCTGATTGAATTTTATGCTTCAGAATAGTAGCAAATGGCATGGTTAAATTTTAGCAGTAAAATTTAGGGATGTGGTGAGAAGGAATTCTAGAGGCTACAATACAGCCTTAAGCCTTCTTCGGGTGTCCTGTTGTTGTTAAATGAAAAGGATGTAGTGGTGTAGCTCTTCCTCTTCGTCCTCCTTCTCATCTTCCTCTTCCTCTTGTCTAAAATGGGATAAACTTCTGCTTACCTGGTGGGATTGAAAAATAAACTCTTTTTCCTAATTGGAGTCATTGCCCAGTTTAGCTCCAGATTTTCTTACAGGCATAGGTGGGAGATGCTTTCTCACAACTTGCTAACAAATCCATTTTCTGAGTTCACACAAGTCACTGATCCATAAATAAAAACAGCCACTAGATAATTACTGGATCACATATTTTAAACCGGGCCACCCTGTATATTAGACACTGCCTGCTTTTTTTTTTCAGATAGAGAAAGAAAAGTAGCCACTGTTAAATATTAACACAAGCGTGGAAATCAGCCCTGACAACTTTACAGAATTAGATGAATGGCTTATAGTATTTCATCCAGCTAATGAATGGATACATTCAGTTCAGAAACTTCCGCCAATACAAAACTCAGCAGCCCAATTTGTCTCTGGAAAAAACTCAGAGGGACTCTGAGATTTTGCCTGTGTGGCAAGCATTACAGTAGCTGCCAATTTCTTTCCAGTTGGAAGACAAAGTATCGGTGCATTTTTTAAAAGCCCAGCTTCTCATTTATCCATTTACTCATTCCCTCATCAGTTTGGTCTTAATATACAACTTTAGGTGGCTCACAACAAAATAGGTCCAAGCTACCTTAGAGACTGGCTCTTTCTACATGATCCCATTCCTTTCACCCTATAGCAGAGGTCTTCAAACTTGACAGCTTTAAGACTTATGTACTTCAACTCCCAGAATTTCTCCTCCAGTCATGGTAGCTCACGAATTCTGGGAGTTGAAGTCCACAAGTCTTAAACTTGTCAAGTTTGAAGACCCTTGCCCTATAGGAAGCGTATTGATACCTTTGAATTTTGGTGCTAGAGAAGACTCCTGGGAATACCATGACAGCCAAGAAAACAAAAAGATCATAAAAAGAATCAAAAAAGAGTTCTCAGTCAATGTACAATGTACAAATGATCAACGCACAAAGGGAGCATATTGGCTTATGTGATTAGAATGCTGGATTTGAAGTTAGCAAACCCATGTTTGAGACCCAAGTGTTGCTGTAGGGCAGGGTTGACCTCCCACCCTTCACTCCTGCTGGGGACATTAAAAGAGTTGGGCATCCCCGGGCAATGGTGATGTCATTGGCTAATCCTTTCAACCCAAAATACCCTCAGTGCTTCTGACACATACAATGCAATCAGGCTCATTTATCCTATTTAGGACACATGTGAAGACCTAATTTCCTGGAGAAGATTCTAAAACTAGGACAGTTGGAAGGAAAGATAAGAAGAGCAGTGAGGTGGATGGAATCCATTATAGAAATGATGAATGTAGAGTGGAAGGACCAAATTAGGAACACATCAACATGGAGAAAATCTCTCTATCTGGTCACTAAGAGTTGACAATGACTTGATGAGGGGTCCTTGGTATCCTCTGAGCTTGGTTGTTTTCTTGCAGTCATCTCATTACCAGACTTCATAACATCATTAGTGTTAACCAAGCAGAAGCACTTACCTTAATAATAAAACTTCTACAAGGAAATAAACCAAGCTCCGAGAGTGCCAAGGACTCCCCCGCTTTCAACTCTACACATGTTCTCTTATATCAGTGATTAGATGGCAAATAAACATCAATCTTTGTTCCAGGCCATTCATTGACATCATCCAAGGTTTGCTTACAATTCCACAATTGTATCTTGCAGTGACTTGGAATAACCAGGTCTTAAAATTGTAGAACCTAACCTCTATATAAAAAGCCCTAAAACATATTTTGTGTAAAATGTTTTTTATTCTCATTCCCCACTTTCAATTCTAAATTTATATTTTCCTATAAACCATGAACAGATTCCTGACAGTTGACGGTATTTGTATTACATACAGGCTACCATTTTGGGGCTGCAAAAATCTTGAAGATCATTAGCTAGCAGCAAAGAAACAGGCTGTAATTTTGCTGAATATCTGAATTTCTGCAGGCCACAAATGACGGAAAGGAAGAACAATATTTGACACAAATCTGGCATATGAAGAACCTGTCAGTAGTCTTCAATTTACGACCACAGTTGAGCCCTAAATTTCTGTTTCTAAATGAGACAGTTAAGTGCATTTTTTTTTTGATTTTACAACCTTTCTTGCCATAGTTGTTAAGTGAATCACTGCAGTTGTTAAGTTAGTAACATGGTTATTGAGTGAATCTGGCTTCCCCATTGACTCTTGTCAGAAGGTTGCAAATAGTTATCATATGACCCCGGGACACTGCAAACATCTGAAATCTGATCCAATTGCCAAGCACCCGAATTTTGATCACATGACCTTGAGGATGCTGCAATGGTCATAAGTGTGAAAAATGATAAGTCATTTGTTTCAGTGCTGTTGTAACTTCAATCAGTAAATGAATGGTTATAAATCAAGGAATACCTGTACTTATATCTAATCTGACAACTATGCTGTTATCAAAAGTAATGTATATTCAAGCTGTTGTAAATTTTGTTTTAACATAGACTATGCTTGACAGGAGTTAAGCACACATTAGAAGCCACAGGTATTTCTAATAATGTATTGCACTCACTAGCAAACATAATGAATTCGTCACAGTGCATTTACTGGTAGTAAGCTAAATATTAGGAAAATATTTATGGAGAGATTTATGGAATCCATAGCACTGACATCAAAATGACAACATGCACTTGATAGTATAATCATGACAATGCCACAGTTAAGTGATTATATAATACCATTAGTGGATTTTCATTAAACCTGCATGTATCAAAAATAGCTACATTTTAATAGATACACTATGGAAGTAGTATATGAAACAACCAAAGAGGTTTTTTTGTTAAGTTTCTAATAAGTTTTCATTGAAAATTATACCAAAGTAAAAAATAAATCAAAACGATGGTGTCAGTAGAACATGGAGTTAGGTTGATTTACAAATCCCTAGATCACAGTTATCTGTAAACTGGGATTCAGTTTTAGTATTTCATTGATTGATTGATTGATTGAATTTATATCCTGTCACAATCTCACAACACACAATGATATACAAGATCCAAAAAGAAAAAAAAATTACAACATACAAAATAAGATTGAAACACAAACCTAAGAGAAACAAAAAAAAAAACCACCCAAAATTGATAGCTATGCCCACTGAAACAGTAAAAATAAAAATTATAAGATGACAATTAGTAATTACATTTATTCCCACTTGATCATATTTGTGAGAAGGAGACAGGGGAAGGGGTGGAAGAGGATGAAGGAGGAGGAGGAGGAGGAGAAGAAGAAAGAAAACTCAGTATATCTATAACACTGACAGAATGAACCATGGAAAGGAAAGAAACACATTTTTAAATCTCACATTTGCACAGAAATTCCACACAAGGGGAGAGATATTTTCTGTCAAGGCACTGAGAAAAAAAACAAAGGTGTTTGTTAGAAGTTATTTGATTGGGGTTGCCATGGCAATAGGAAACTCCTGGAAAAAAATCAATTAAGTGACTTAATGGCAAAAAGCCAAGGGGAAAAAAAGGCTGAATTCTTCTTCTGGGTTACAACGAGAGTTTAGAACAATAATAATTCTCAAATAGCTGAGGCTATTTTCCTCCTTCTGAAAGCAATGCAGCCTGTTTGAGCTGCATGCATTGGAAAAATAGAGCTGTCTTCCAGATCTGTAATAATGCAGCTAGGCCAGCGAGAGTCAATCTTTTGGGTTCCACGTGTCAAAAATTCATAAAATGCCTCACCTGAATCTATTGGCATCTCACACACCTCCAAACAAAAGAGAAACAATTATTTATCCCCTCACACCCCATCTAGGCCACCCCGAATAGTGGCATTTGACACTTGGCAAGAAAGCAGACAATTTACAAGGTCACAACGCACCAAGTTTCAATGACTATTGTTGTGAAAACAGTTCAGAACAAAAACAAACCTCTCAAAAAAGCCAGAAAATAATTGATTTTAAGGCTACGCTTGCTGGACAGAGGCCATGAGGATAAAAAGGAGGACGTGCCCTGCTTTTGCTGGACATCTGGTAACCCTACTCCTAAAGCTATTGTTTCCTCCTGGTATAGTTCATCTTCCCACATCATGTACTTCTCTAATGATTCTGGCAGCTGTTCATTTCATTTCCCTAAATTGGGTCTGAAGAAACATTTGGCCTTTGGGATCAGGTAAAACCTAGATGTGATTGAGTTTAAGTGTAATTAAACATTCACTTAATTAAATACAGTTAATATAATTAACCTCCATGTACGCAATTATTTTCTTCTACTGTTACCTTATAAAGGAGTATTCATTGGTAGGGATTCTTTTCCGTAAATCCTTCTGCAGTAGCCTTGATTATACCAAGCAATCTCCAAGCCTTCCTTCCTTCCTTCCTCTGAGAAGTCAAAACACTAAGTGTCACATCTGTTGAAAATGGAATTTGGAGAAAAGAAAACTGTGTTGGAAGGGAAAATGGAGAAACAATGTTATCAGAAGCAGAATAATGTTATCTGAAATGTGGAATTTACTTCTTTAGGGAACTTGTTGCATGGCGATTGATGGTGGATGTTGTTGCATGCAATGATTCATTGCCACAATATAAAAAAGATGTTGAGACTCTAGAAAGAGTACAGAGAAAAAAACACCAAAGTTGATTAGGGGAGTGGAGGCTAAAACATATGAAGAACGGTTGCAGGAATTGGGTATGTCTAGTGTAATGAAAAGAAAGACGAGGGGTGACATACTAGCAGTATTCCAATATCTAAGAGGCTGCAAATTCTGAAGATTGAGCACATGAAATGATCAAAGCAACAGTAAAGCTCAGTTAGGCACAAAATCAGTTACAATATTTGGATTGCAGCCCAGAAGATACAAGACCGTTGGCCACACAATACAGAATCTGATTGATTACATACAGAATAATAGCTAATAATTGTCACGAAGCAGTTAGAAGATTTGGAAGTACTCATTGGCCCTTAACTTAGTGTCAACACACTAAGTGGAAGGAAATAGCTGGAGTTTCCCCACATTTTTAATTTTGGGGATAAAAGGCTTGTTTCCCTATCATCCAACTTAGTTTAAAGCTGGCACCCAGGAAAGCTCTGGCGAGGAGGGTCAAAACATTGTTGGCTGTTGAGACTGTATGTTGAGAGTGTTGAGAGTGTATGATACATACTCATTCTTAGCCAAGAATATGTCAACTGTCTGACTAGTGAACCCAGAACAAGGAAACACTCTCTTTGAATTCCCAAAAGTAAAACTTTATTGGATACACCATTTTGGTACTGAAGAAACAAAACCAGCTCTGGTTTTCCCATGCAAATCAGTGGTGGTATTCTACTGGCTCAGCCCAGTTCGGCCGAACCAGTAGTAAAAAAATTGCTGACAATCAGCTGGGCAATGATCAGCTGTGCCACGTGATTTAGATTAGCTAGAAAGCAGGAAATCTTTGGATGTCTTGCTTTCTAGCTAATCTAAATAGCGCGGCACAGCTGATCTCCCCCCTAGCTTCAAAATGCTTTTTTTCTCAGCACTCAGGAGACTTCCCTGAGGCCCATTAGGACAAAAACAGGGCATGGGGGGATTGCTGCACAAGAAAAAAAGAAAGAAAGAAAGAAAGGGAGGGAGTGGAGAAACAAAGAGAAAGAGAAAGGAGAAAAAGAAAAAGAAAGAAAGGGAGGGAAGGAGGGAGGAAAAAAGGAGAGGAAGGAAGGCCCACAAACCTTGGCACTAGATGCAGCTTCAGAGGATGCTTTGAAAGAGCAGGGCTGGAAGGTATCAGGAGGTCATCTAGTCCAACCCCCTGTTCCAGAAAGTGAGTTTCTGTCTTTTGACACCCCTCCAGTCACATGACCACATAGCCACACCCACCCAGTCACATGGCCACATAGCCACACCCACAGATCCGGTAGTAAAAAAAATTGAATCCCACCACTGGTGCAAATGCTTGCTTAGTTAAACAATAGCTTCTCTTTCTCCTCATCCCTGGGTGATCACATCGTCCAATTATGAGACATCATTTTGTTATGGGAACAGTCCATCTCTTTATCAAGCACCTGCAGCGGTGACCTTGATGGTTTTTTGGCTTTCATGATCTGTGTACAACTTCTCAGCATTCCATTTCACCCTTCCCTCCCCCGTTTATTGGCAAGTTGAATAGCGATAGTTTGAAAGAAGAAAAGCAGTTCAATCTTCAATTTGGAGAAAAAAATCCCACAGTCTTGAAAATAGAATTGAATGATAGAATGATAGTGAGAGAGGAAACGCTAAACCCTCTTTTGCCTCAAAAAGAAAATTTTTGGGCCTTTTAAAGCATAATAATCCAATTTACCAAAAAAAAAAATCTAAAAAAAAAAAAAAAAAAAAACCCCCCCCCCCCACCCCCATTTTCTTCCCATCTTCTGAAATCTATAATCAATTCTTTGGTCTTTTTGATGTTCAGGGTGACTCTTACACCACAAGACCAGTCTAAGGACCTCTGACCTATAGGCCATCTCGTCTCCTCCTGATATGAGTCCCGCCAACGTGGTGTCGTCTGCAAATTTTATTATAGAGTTAGTGGGACAAGAGGGAGTGCAGTCATAGGTGTAGAATGAACACAAAAGGGGACTTAGCACACAGCTCTGTGGAGAGACAATGCTGAGAGCAAGAGTGAAGGAAAAATAGCTGCCAATCCTAACGGTTTGGGGTCTGTTAGTAAGAAAGTCCCTTATCCAACAGCAGATGTGAGAGGAGAGGCCCATCAACACTGTTCAACTATTTACAAAGTGTGCACTACTATTACTGTTAATCTTCTCATCACTCCTTATCACCCATTCCCTCCCACTTGTGATTGTAGGACTGTAACTTTGTCGCTTGTATCCTTACGATTTATATTGACTGTTTCCTAGTATGATTTGATTGTTGATTGTACCCTATGACTATCATTAAGTGTTGTATGTTATAATTCTTGATTCTTAACGAATGTATACTGAGAGTATTTACACCAAGACAAATTCCTTGTGTGTCCAATCACACTTGGCCAATAAAGTATTCTATTCTATTTCCAGCAACTTCTTAATCAGCATATCCGGAATGATGGTATTAAAAGCCGAGCTGTAATCAACAAAAAGCATCCTCACATAGCTCCCACTATGCTCCAGATGGTCCGGTGCAACGTGGAGAGCCATGGCAATAGCATCCTCTGTGGATCTGTTATTCTGATAGGCAAACTGGTATGGGTCAAGGGTCGATGGGAGGCAATCCTGTATATATTTTAAGACAAGTCTCTCAAAACACTTCATGATTATGGGTGTGAGAGCTACTGGTCTATAATCATTTAAAGTATCAGGAGAGGGCTTTGGGGGAACTGGAATAGGATTTGGCTCAAACATTTCTTCTCCTATGGTTTCTCCTCCTTAGATGAGGATTATTATACAAGAAGGTTATGGTATTTGGAGTCACTTTTCTTGAAATAATTCTAGAAGTGCAAATGCTTAAAGACTACCGGAAATTTTTGAAATACCTGATTGGAATCATTAAGTTTATTCACTAGGGTCCATATTTAGTAACACATGAGTACAACTAAGCCCAATCTAGAAGCAAAAATCAAAAGGATAGTAAAGATTGCCTCACTCCTCATTAAGAGTGACTCACAATTAGCACTGTATATATTTCAGTAGAAGTTATTTAGAAGAAATTATTTAGAAGAAAAGCTTTCAATTACATGTGAGCACAGCACCTCATTGCTATAAAGCACGTGTAATGTTGTTGGGTCCTTAGTGTTGTGTGAGCTTAATATTTCCTACAGACATTTCATCACCAAGGTAGATAACATCATCTGTGCATGGAAGATGATGTTGCCAAGCCTGGTAATGAAACCTCTGCAGGAAAACAACCAACTTCTCAGAACATCAAGAACCCAACTATTCAACACCAAGCTTCAGATGTTCTATACTATTGGAATACATGACATTTTGGAGGCATTTTGCAAACCAGAAAAAAAAAGATGATGCTTTAATAATTTGATATAGGCTTATACAGAAGTGTAGGGGAAAAAAAGATATTTGTGCTATAAGGGGTAACAGAGAGGAAGGTCCTTCAGCAAGATCCAAAGTGCTTATTTGCACAATCTTTGGAAGCATAAACAGCTCTGCATTTGATGAAATAAAAACTGTACCCCAGAGCTTTCAGTTTTCTCTGTAAGGGAAAAGACAAGAAAGAAAAAGAAGTACTTTATTCCCTTAGGATAAAACAAGCTGCAGTGGAAGCCCAAATGTTCTTCCAATCAGGAGAAAGCAGAAAAACAGAGAAAAAGAAGAACAAAGATGGAGTCCCTTGTTTGCTATCTTCACTCTTAATGTTCTTCATACTCAACAGAGTCTATATCAGGGGTGCGATTCTATCAGTTCGCACCTATTCGCTAGAACCGGTTGTTAACATTCTAAGCAGTTCAGAGAACCGGTTGTTAGAAGAAATTACTGGCCTAATCCTGTAAGGAAGGCAGGAAGGAAACATTCTGGTGTTGCTTACAGAAACTGCCTCTCCGTTAACCCTTATTATATTCTTGGCAGGACTAGACTTCCTGTCTCAAGAACGTCTCTGGAGTTTTTTTCCCCTCCTTTGCTGGTACTTTGCTTGTGTGGAGTGACCATTCAAAGTTACAATGGCACTGAAAAAAGTGACATGACCATTTTTCACACTTATGACTGTTGCAGCATCCCCACAGTCATGAGGGGCCAGGTGAGAAGATACGTGCCTTGATGTGAGTGATGTCGAGTTGGCCACATCCAGCCAATAACATGACCACCAAGCCATGTCCACCCAGTTACATGACCACCAAGCCACACCCACCACCTAATCCATGCTCACAGAACTGGTTGTTAAACATTTTGAATCCCACCCCTGGTCTATATATGCATCTTTCATCTCTCCACCCAGCTATATTTCAAATGAGAAAAGCAAGCCAGATTTATACCCTATGCTCCCTCCCTCCTCATATTTTACTGTAATTTATAATTTTATAAAATTATAATTTTATTACTATGTGTATATCTTTATATATATTTTTTTAGTTTTAAGTTTCTAAGCTGCCCAGAGTTACCTTCTGGGGAGATGGCTGGCAAATAAATTTAATAAATATGTGAAATACCAACATATTTTCATTGTGCACACAACTCACACACACACATCCCCAAACAACTTTGCTAAGACTCCATGCATCCATCACTATACTTACCTTGGGCTGCAATTCCTGAAATGCAAATCACAAATGGTACAAAAGGGAAAAATAGGTCCATTCTCCCAGATTTAGCATAAAATATACATTTCCCAGATAATACTGAAGGATGAAGACAAGGGAGAAAAAAATGATTACCTAGAAGAGAATTAAATAATTGGAAATGTAAATATGTAAGCTTTTGGTAGCATTCATTTATTATTTATTATGAAATATATTTACTGCCCATCTCCTTTGCAAAGACTTCACATGGATTCTTTGCTGATGTCTTTGTCCCCAAAGTAATATAATTTAATTTGTCTCTTAACAGTGAAGTGGCTGGAGTTTATTCCCATCGGTAAGAACTTGGGGTCATCTCAAAAAATCCATGTGTCTAATATATTTTATTTAAAAAGATGTCAGTTCTAGGTAGCAGGATAGCTTGATGAACTGGTGGAACTGTGGTGATCTAGATTCCCAGGAGGGACAGTGTTAGGTCCTGCCTCACTAGTCTTCTCAAGAAAGCAGAACTCTTGAAAAGAAAATTGTTTCAAAAGGAACTTTTATTGGAAGATAGTGATAGGAAGAAAATGTTGGCAAGGGTGGGCTTCAAAATTTTTTAGCAAAGGGTTCTCTGCCTGGTTGCTGGGTGGCTGTGTCCATGGTGGGTATGGCCTAGTCAGTCTCCTACACCAGGGTGGGGAGGGGGGCTGTTTTTGCCCTCCCCGGGCTCCGAAGTCTTTGCTCGAGTCTCCAGGAAAATGGCCTTCCTGGGCTCCAGAGGCTCTCTGGAAGTCAGAAACGGGTCCAACTTCCTGTAGGCCTGTTTTTCACCCTCCCCGAACCTCTGCGTGTGCCCTGCACTTACCTGCATCCAAAACGGGCCATGTGGAGACTCCTGGGAGGGGAGGTGCTAGGTAGATGGGGCCAGCCAGGAGTGGGATTTGTGAGGTTCTCTGAACTGCACAGAATCTTAACTAGGGGCTCTCCTGAACCCCTGCAAACCCCCAGCAGCCCACTGTGGATGGAAGGAACTAAGGTTTTCTCGCTCAAAATGTTGGGTCAAACCATTGCAAACAGAGCCCCTCCAAAGCCCAGTCCACCATCGAGCCAATCCTGAGGTGTGAAAATGTTATGAGAAACTCAGGCCATGAAGGTGATAAATGCTGGTACTCAGGATAACTGCAATAGCACTTAGACTTATATACTGCTTTATAGTGCTTTACAGCCTTCTCTAAGCAGTTTACTGAGTCAGCATATTGCTCCCAACAATCTGGGTCCTCATTTTACCTACCTTGGAAGGATGGAAGGCTGAGTTCACCTTGAGCCTGATGGGATTTGAACTGCCAAATTGTAGGCAGCTGGCCGCAGCAGAAGTAGCTTGCAGTACTGAACTCTAACCACTGCACCAAAGAGGCTCCATTATAATTATAATGGTAATGCTACCACGTTTCTCCAGGGACAAGGCAGATGGCTCAAGGCACATTCCTTTCCCCCTTCCCAAGACCTCGAAAGTTACAGCAAGGCAAAGCAAGGAATAAAAACAGAAACCCCATGCAGAGATTCCCCCCCCCCCCCAAGCCTCCCTCCTCCCACCAGAATGACAGCATCCCTATAGGAATCTATGGAACCTGACAGACAGGTTGCAAGCAAGAGAACCAAGAGACAACAAAGTTTAGATAGTTTGTCAGGAGAAGGAAAATGGCACCTCCCTAGAAATTCTCACAGTATATTTTAAATGACGCAAATGGTTGCTTTAGTTTGGTGAGACTTCTGTCTATAGGCAAGGGACAATAAAGAGAACTATTTTGAAGTGATTCAGTTTATCTGTCTTGGTTTTGGAGCCTGAAAGAAACTCCTTGCATCATCATCAGAGGTGGTATTCAGCAGGTTCTGACCAGTTCTGGAGAACCGGTAGTGCAAATTTTGAGTAGTTCGGAGAACCAGAAAATACCACCTCTGACTGGCGAATTTACAGTATCCTTCCCCTGCCACACCCACCAAGCCACGCCCACAGAACTGGTAGTAAAAAATTTGAATCCCACCACTGATCATCATCCATATTTGCCGGATCCAATCTTGGTCAATCACCAGAACCAGAGATTTTGTCTTCTGAGCTTTCCCACCTTCAGGGAACTTCCCTCTAGCAGAGTTTGTGCTGTTCTGTCAATAGAATTTATAATGCTTGTTGTAAGTATAAATTTGTACTGAAAGCTCGGAAGACAAAATTTTTGGTCTCAGTGACCGACCCAGACTGGATCTTGCAACATTATCCTGGGACACATATATTCACCTTCATTCATCCACTTTTGACCCTGTGGTGGGATTCAAATTTTTTTACTTCTGGTTCTTTGGGCGTGGCTTGGTGGATGTGGTGTGGCTTGGTGGGCATGGCTTGGTGAGCATGGCAGGGGAAGGATACTATAAAATTCCCATTCCTACCCCATTCCTGGGGGAAGGTTACTGCAAAATCCCCATTCCCTCCCCACCCCACTAACCTGCTTTCCAGCTCCGTTCTCCTGTGCAGGGCAACCAAAGAAGACCCAGCCAATCAGCTGGGACTCGGGAGGCAGAGAATAGGTGGGGTCAGGGCCAGTCAGAGGTGGTATTTGCTGGTTCTCCAAACTACTCAAAATTTCCCCTACCGGTTCTCCAGAACTGGTCAGAACCTGCTGAATACCACCTCTGTTTTCACCATACAAAAGTGTTTTCCGTGCTTGGAGAAATAGGTAATCCTCAGCTTATGACAATTTATGTTGTTAAGCAAGAAATTTGTCAATTGAGTTTGCTCCATTTTACGACTTTTCTCGCCATATTTGTTAAGCAAATCACTGCAGTTCTTAAATTAGTAAAATGGTTGTTAAGTGAAACTGGTTTCCTCCTTGACTTTTGCTTGTCAGAAGGTTGCAAAAGAGGATCACATGACCCTGGGACACTAAAACCATCATAATTGTAAGTCAGTTGACAAGCATCCAAATGTAAATCACGTGACCGTGGGGATGCTGCAACGGTCATAAGTGTGAAAAAATTGTCCCAAGTCACTTTTTTTCAGTGCTGTTGTAACTTTGAATGGTCATTAAATGAACAGTTGCAAGTCAAGAACTAACTGTATATGATCAAAATGTCCTAAGAATGTCCTGAACTTTCAAGGAACGTGGTTTGAAGCTCAATGCTTGAAGCACTGGCCTTGCAAGATGTTTCTGTTGGTTCATGACATGCTTTGCATACCCCTATCACATAAATCATCATCCCTTGCTCAAAGAAATAGAATAGAATAGAATAGAATAGAATAGAATAGAATAGAATAGAATAGAATAGAATAGAATAGAATAGAATAGAATAGAATAGAATAGAATAGTTCTTTACTGGCCAAGTGTGATTGGACACACAAGGAATTTGGTTGTTGCATATGCTCTCAGTGTACATAAAAGAAAAGATACATCCGTTAAGAGTCAAGAATCATCAGGTACAACAACACTTAATAATAGTCATAAGCAATCAAATCATACTAGGGTACAACAAGCAATCAAATCATACTTGGAACAGTCAATATAAATTGTTAGGATACAAGTGACAAAGTTACAGTCATACAGTCACAAGTGGGAGGGGACGGGTGAAAAGGAGTGATGAGAAGTTTAATAGTAATAGTAGTGCAGACTTTGTAAATAGTTGGACAGTGTTGAGGGAATTATTTGTTTAGCAGAGTGATGGCGTTCGGGAAAAACCTGTCCTTGTGTCTAGTTGTTCTGATGAACTTTTAAACTCACAGTCTCATATGTCTATGGAGATTCTTAGTCATCCAGGTCACAGTTGTCCCAAAGGTGCTTTTTCAAGAGGCAACTGTACTTCCTGGGGTTTTTTTGGAAGACGTTTCTCTTCTCATTCTCATTCAGTCACTCAGCTTGGATAAAAAGTGAAACGTCTTCAAAGAAAAACCATAAAGTCTAGTTGCCTCTTGAAAAAGCACCTTTGGGTCACAGTCCCATAGTTTCTTGCTTGGAATCTTGTTTGGATAGGTATATCATGTGGCTTCTCATAATTCAATTAAGCCTCAGGGGAAAAAATCATAAGGGGCTCGTATTGTGAGAAGAATATCTAAACAGTTCTACAAGCACACACAAAAATGTTAAAACAGTTGTTGTATTGGGTATCTATATTACAGTAATTCTTCTGTGTATTGTAGATAGTTCCCTAATCAAGGAGCACTGTAAACAAATTATAAGATACAAGTTATTAAATACATTTACAAAGATAAAACTTCCATTATCATATCTAACTAGAATATAAATGGCTTTAGGTCAGTGTTGCCAATTCAATTAAATGTTCTTTAGATATTCTACCGGTAATGTAGAAAAAGTTGGTTCTTTGAGTGAAGTTATGTGTTGCCAGCGATCTTGCTAATATTAAAAGCTTTTTCCTACTCACAGATCATGTTTTATCTAATTGCTAAAAGCTGCCAATAACAGAGAGGGGAGCTCTTCAAATGCTCTTTAGTACATTTAAAAATGTTCAGTGACGAAAGATTATGAATTTCCCCAAAACTTTAAAGCAACAGTGAAATTTTTTTTAGAGCAGAACATTTCTCAGTTAGGAATTAAGGGCATCATTTATGGTGCAATTCATTTCTATTAAAATCTAATAATGCATTTGGCTCCTTTCTAAGTAATGCTTTAAATTTTTACTTCCCAATATAACTATAGAGATTATTGGCTATATTGTCTAAATTTTCATATTTTTTGCATGGGCAACATTTTACCGCATATTTTGTTTCCAGACTGTCAGGCCCAAATACACGAAAAAAATAAAATTTATCTTCAGAAAGGAAATTGACTAAAGTTGTTAATGCATTTAAAAAATGTAAATATGTGATATAGTAGCTGTTTTTGATGTAATATTATTTTTTCCCAGATTAAGAAGCATGAACTTTCAAGAACATCTGGAAAGGGATGTACCAGCATAATGAAGTAACTTCAAAAATGTCAAGCAAAGAAATGCTAGAGGAGATTGTGAATGATATATGAAGAGGCATATAAGGAGAGTTGAAAGAGAAAATATACAGCATCCATGGAGATTCTCAGTCATCCAGGTCATCGTTGTTCCAAAGGTGCTTTTTCACATAAAGATCCAATCCTATTGGATTGTGCAGGACTGTCCTCAGCATTTTGTCAAAAAAAGTCTAGGTGGTAGTTGCAATGGTGCAATGGAAGCTGTTGTGTGGCTACCACCTTGATCTTTTGACCATATCCTGCAGACACCCCACCCCCAAGATTAGATTGATCAAAAGTGGTAATTGAACTGGCTCTTTACTGATCATAAGACCCATAGTCTCTTGGGTTTCAGGTCAGGCCACAGATCAACTACATCTCTGATGGCCTCCACCTTCCTTACACTGAACATCTTCAATCTTTTCTTCCTAATGGTAGGGCCCCGCCTGAAAGGAAGCTTTCATTTCCAGAAGGCCAACTTGAGAGACTGTTAAATGACCAGAAGGTTGTATAAAGATCACTTTCCCTTTGGACTTGCTCAAATTAAAACTGACAGAAGGTAGCATTAGCTTACAGGCTCAAGATGGCTCTTGTTCATCAGATAACATTAACAGAGCAATCAATACTGCCAGATAATTGCAACTAATAGGATTGCTAAGTGTGCCTTTCCAGGAATGTGGGGAAACAAAAGTCTATTTCACTGTGGTTTGCTTTGTTTTATCTACTTAATTGACAACTTACAAAAGCCTGGTGAATGGAAATCCATCCATAACACGATTCCCTTTATCCACATTAAAGGAGATTCCATATATAGTGCATACCATATTTTTCGGACTATAAGACGCACTCCCCCCCCCCCCAAAAAAAGTGGGTGGAAATGCCTTTGTGTCTTATAGAGCAAATATTGCGGCGAGGGAAAGGAGGTTAGTGCAGTGCTGATCAGCTGGTCTAGGTGGCGGGGATCGCTGTCTATTACCACTGCAGCAATCGATGGCAAATGGGTGGCGGCGAACGGGCTGTGGGGAATGAGCCATGGAGAACGGGCCATGGCGATGGCAGTGAACAGGCTGCAGTGAACGGGCCATGGTAAACAGGCCATGGTGGCAGCAAACAGGCGCTGCCAAACAGGTATTAGCAAACAAGCCGCGGCAAACAGGCCTAGGGCAGCTGATCGTCCTAGAACAGCTGTTCCGGGAGGCAAATCCAACCACCAATCAGCTGCTCAGCAGTGAAGGCTCCAGTGTTTCCCGGCAGCACAGCTCAGCTGATTGGTGGTGGGCACAATGGAGCGGAGCCCTGATGAGCCACATGTTGGGTCTGCGATAATATGTTGAAGCTGACCAGGCTGTTTGCAGTTTGCTGCAAGGACGCTAGCCAGATGAATAACCGGTTGGTTGCTGGGAGGCAGAGGCAGATTTTTTTTCTTTTCTTGTTTTCCTTCTCTAAAGCTAATGTGCGTCTTATAGTCTGGAGCACCTTATAGTCTGAAAAATATGATCTATACTGTACATACTAATATAAGAGTTATAACATGTAGGTAAGAAGGACCAGACATTAATCCATCCATTAGGGTTATGAACAGGGGTGGGATTCTACCAGTTTGCACCTATTAGCTAGAACCAGTTGTTACCATTCTAAGCAGTTCGGAGAACCGGTTGTTAGAAGAAATTACTGGCCTAATCCTGTAAGGAAGGCAGGAAGGAAACATTCTGGTGTTGCTTACAGAAACTGCCTCTCCATTAACCCTTATTACATTCTTGGTAGGACAAGACTTCCTGTCTCTGGAACTTCTATGGAGTTTTTTTTCCCCCTCCTTTGCTGGTACTTTGCTTGTATGGAGTTACCATTCAAAGTTACAATGGCACTGAAAAAAGTGACTTATGACCATTTTTCACACTTACGACTATTGCAGCATCCCCACAGTCATGAGAGGCCAGGCGAGGAGATGCGTGCCTCGATGTAAGTGATATTGAGTTGGCCATGCCCAGCCAATAACATGACCACCAAGCCATGTCCACCCAGTCACATGACCACCAAGCCACACCCACCACCTAAGCCATGCCCACAGAACCAGTTGTTAAAAAATTTGAATCCCACACCTGGTATAAAGTGTGTGATAACATATGTACATCGGTGTCAGGCTTCAAAAACCAAGAAAGACATATGTGACTTTTCCAAGCAGATTTCTTTATTATTCCGCACTCATAGACAAAATTTTGCTAAACTGAAGCATGCTAACATCCCCATAAAACATATGCAGATAGTCTTTGACTTACAATAGTTCATTTAGTGACTGTTCAAAGATACAATGGCACTAAAAAAAGTGATTTATGGCTATTTTTCACACTTAGCATCCCCATGATCATATGATCAAAATTCAGATGTTTGGCAACTGGTTCATACTTATGACCGATGCTGTGTCCCAAGGTCATCTTTTGCAACCTTTTGATAAGCAAAATCAAAACAACCTTGTTACTAACAACCTTGTTACTAACTTATCAACTGCAGTGATTCCCTTAACAACTGTGGCAAGAAAGGTCTTAAAATGGGGCAAAACTCACTTAAAAACATAAATTTGGGGCTCAAATTTGGTCTTAAGTTGAGGATTACCTGTTTTGATCTTGGTAGTCGCTTCTAGAAGAGCCATGGTGGTGCAGTGGTCAGAAGGCAGTACTGCACGTTCACTCACTTCTCACTATCAGTAGTTCGATCCTGACCGGCTCAAGGTTGACTCAGCCTTCCATCCTTCCGAGGTTGATAAAATGAGGACCCAGATTGTTGAATGCAAAATGCTGACTATAAACTACTTAGAGGAGGCTGTAAAGCCCTGTGTAGTGGTATATAGGTCTAATTGCTATTGCTATTCTAAGCTTCCAGACAAAATGTTCACAATGTCTTCTTAAATCAGACTAGGAGCATTGCATCTATGACAAGGAAACAATAAACAATAAAGATATGCACAAACGATCAATCCTTTCATGTGTTATTGCATGGCGTCTTACCATAAATAGCTATGGTTTATCTCAGTATAAATATGCCAAATATCTTTCATCTTCCATCAAGATTGACAAGTGCCTGAGCAAATTTTGCAATGATTGTTTGTCTTAAAAACAGCTTTTAAAACTTCCTCCTTTCTTAGAATTATCATCTGTTTAATGTTATATCTCCCACAGCTAAACATTGAAGTTCAAGAAACTGGTGGAACATGGCCAAAACATCACCATACATCCACACAAGGTTGAGTTGGATTCCAAGCTTTTTAAATTTTAAAAATAAGATTGTTTAAAAAAAAATCCACAAAAACAGCTCCACCAGAATGGGATCCATAAAGTTGCCAGAGAATGCTGACTAATTCTGAAAACCAAGAAAAGAGAGGATTGAAATAGAACATGATACAAAAGAAATAGAGATCTGAACAGAAGGACTACATGCCAGAACTGTCTTTTAGAACATTGAGTTTCATACCATAATCCATCGTATTTTCTTAATCCTTATTCCATACGATGGGTACGTTTCAGGTGTTTTCAAAAAATAGAGTATTAAAGATTTAGGCATTTACTTAGCAAATCTGCCAAGTCTATTTTCAAGTCATTTCCAGTTTGGCAATTATTTAAAGTAATTATGTTAAATTTTACATGTGTAATTAACACCCATGAGAGCTATGCATGCAGATAGTTTTTGATTTATGACCATAACTGAGCCTGGAATTACAGTTGCAAGTCAAAAATTGAGGCATCATGTAACTGGACTTGTTTTTGTAAAACATTTTTGTGGTGGTCATTAAGTGAATATTATGGTTGTTAAGCAAATCAATTTTTCTCAGTGAGAGATTTTTTTTTGTCAGATATTGGAAATAAACACTGGAAACCAGCAAAAAAATGTTACAAATCACATGATCACAGGATGCTGCAAACAACTATAAAAGCGAGCTGATTGCCAAGTATCCAAGATGCGACCACATGATCCCAGGTGTCATAAATTTGAAAATGGGTCATAAGTAATTTTGGGGGCTTCAAATAGTTTTTAAGATACCGGTCATAAGTCAAGGACTATCTGTACAATTTCTCTAATATAATGTGTTCCAAAGTACTGAAATTTGTAAATGCACTTTCACATACTCTAATGCAGGGGTGTCAAACTCAATTTCATTGAGGGCCACATCAGGGTTGTGTTTGACCTTAGGGGGGCCACAGAGGTGGGATTCAAATTTTAACAACCTGTTCTGTGGGTGTGGCCTAATTTGTGGGTGTGGCTTGGTGGTCATGTGACTAGCTGGGCATGGCTTGTATGTAAATATTATAAATATTTATGTAAATATTGCATTTTTTATAAAAAAGAGCAACTTTTACCCAAAATCAAGCAAAGCAAGCAGGCAGATTGAGTTGCTTGCAGAATCACAAATTCACTCAGAGATCTACCTTTCTGCAATCTGCTGCCTGAGTCTGCACTGAAAAATAGAAGCTTCAGTCCTAAGGAAGGTTCAGCTCTGCTTTTAGATTAGCTAGAAAGCAAGAAATCCAACAATTTCTTGCTTTCTAGCTACTCTAAATCTCCCAGCACAACAGAACAGCTATGCTTGGGGGGGGGAAAGGAAAAATAGCAATTTACCAAATGCAGGCAAATTTGATGGTGCACATGCCAGGTAAGGAGTGAGTGGGTGGGGAGGGGAGGGGTGGGACCAGTCAGTGGCACGATTTGCCAGTTCTCCGAACTGGGCAGAATCACAACAACTGGTTCTATAGAACTGGTCCAACCAGGTAGAATCCCACCCCTGGGGGGCCAGGGTGGGTGTGGCCAGCTCAACATCACTCATGTCAGGAGCATCTGTGGTGACGTAAGTGCTCCACCAGTGAAAACGGGCTCGTGAGCTTCATTTTTGGCTGCAACAGCCTCCTGCAATCCTCTGCCAGTGAAAATGGAGCTTGCGGTCCTCCTGAGTTCTGTTTTCACTGGTAGAGGGTTGCAGGAGGCCGTCACAGCCAAAAACAGAGCTCACAAGCCCATTTTTGCTGGCAGAGACACCGTGGACCAGTCCTTCGTTGTTACTAAGGTGGCCCTGAAGGGTCAGATCTAAGCACCCTGCACGCCAGATCTGGCCTGCAGTCCTTGAGTTTGACACCCCTGCTCTAATGCATGTGGGTTTTGTTGTTGTTAATTTTTTTCAGGATTGACAATGACCACACCAAATTCAGAAAATCTAGACTTTCTTGGAAAAGTACTACTTGGGAAAATTTGCATTAAATGTCAACCCACCAATTTTTTTTGGCATCGGTCCTTATAATCTTCACACAGCCTTCTGATTCAACCCTGTCACATTGTTCCCATAGACTTGCGATCTTAATAATGAGAGATGTGGTCTGCCATTCTCAGGTTTCATAGTCTTACATCTTGGAATAACAGTGAAAATGATAATTCTAACTCTTCTCTGGCATTGGAGTCCATTGCCTTTTGTATAATATAAGTCCAGGATAAACTAAGTCCAGGTAAGCTCTGTGGGGAAATCCTTTCTGTTATTTTGAAGCACTGAGGCAATGGCTAATGTTCACTAATGCTTCACCATTGGTGCAAGGCTAGGAAAGCAATCGATTTCATAATAAATCAGCCCATTTTCCAATCAGTAATAGCTTTATTTGTTAAAGCCAACTTGCTAGGAATGTGAAATGCCAAGATCAAATTGAAAAAGATAGGCAATACTTTCAGCTACTCCTGAAAATATGTTCTTACTTATCCCAGCATAAAACCCTCACTTTTGCTTTATTATTTAACACATTAATCTCCTTCTTCTGTGGCAAGTTTTAAGAAAAACTTAAAACATATTTTATACTTAGCTTTTTCCTCACAGAATCTACATGTTAGTTTGCTTTTGGCGGTTTTAAGACTGATGTCATATCTCATGGGTTGTTTCTTGATTATTAGTTTTGATGCTGTGATTTTGTGATGTCATTTATGGTTTTATGTCATTTCCTGATGTATTTATATTTATCCTTTGTTTATATCTATTTTGAGTTTGATTATTATTTATTAAGGTTTTAAATGCCTCAGGCCAGCTTAAACAAGAGTTATGATATACAAAAATTTGACAGATAGTCTTCAACTTACAGCTATTCATTTAGTGACTCTTCCAAGTTAAAATGGCACTGAAAATTTTTTCACACTTACAACTGTGCAGCATCCCCATGGTTATGTGATCAAAATGTGGAGGTTTGGGAACTGGTTTATGTTTTTGGTTATACATTTATGTAGAAAACATATGGCCCTCTCAACATGGATGGCTTTGAGATGTGTGGATGCCAGTGCCCAGTATTCTGGGAGTCCATATCTACACACCTTAAAGGTATCAAGGTTATGAAACACTGATCTAGGCATTCTTACCCCATAGCTTTCTGATGATTAATTTGGGATGATATTCTGATAATTAATTAATTTCTGATAATTAATTAGGATCCCAAATCCAGCGATAACTCTATTACCATAGGATTCCCAGCCCAGTCTTTAGGGTATTGATGTTATTCAGTTTTATTTTGAAAAGGTAACCAACAATGACACTGAAACAGATTTCTCATTTTTTTTAAAAAAAAGGAAAAAAAAAAGATAGCAGGGGAATAGTGTTCATGGCAACTCATGAATGAAATTTATAGTCATACTGCAAAGTTTAATGTCTTCAAAAGACATCATGAAGACTCCAACATTTTACAACAACTTACTTCATTCACAATAAATCTGTATGAAAGCCGGGAAAAAGTAGAATAGAATAGAATGGAGTGGAGTAGAGTAGAGTGAAAGGAAGGGAAAGGAAGGAAAGGAAAGGAAAGGAAAGGAAAGGGAAGGGAAGGAAAGGGAAGGGAAGGGAAGGGAAGGGAAGGAAAGGGAAGGGAAGGAAAGGGAAGGGAAGGAAAGGGAAGGGAAGGAAAGAGGGAAGGGAAATAAGGGAAGGGAAGGAAAGGAAAGGAAGGAAGGAAAGAGGAAAGGAAAGAGGAAAGGAAGAAAAGGAAAGGGAAGGGAAGGATTCCTTTTAAGAAAGGCCACTTAAGGAGGGTTAATTCTACCTGCCACAATTTGTGCTGACTCATGTAAAATGTTTGATGGAGTAAGAATTTAATATGAAAAACAAAGTCTATAAAATCAGTGATGCTCGTTGGGAAAGTTGTAACTGCTAATTACAATTTCTCCAAATAACAACAGCAGCAGCAAGTGAAGCACTAACTGTAATTCTCTTTCAGGACGCATAGAAATGAACCTTGACCTTCATAGAAACATCACAGAAAAGAGGTCCAGGCTGTTAAAAATAGATAATAGAGAGGCAAAGTAGCATTTCTGTTAGATTCTCCACATTGATTTTTCTGCTTAATGAAGAAAAATAGATGTTTGTCTCTTTTGTTTTCTCTGCCCAGAATAAATTAGCAGCAGCTAAGTCTTCTTCGAAAATGAGCCCTTGTGCAAATGCACAAGATATGTTGGAGCACATAAAGGGGAGATTTTCATGTGCCTATTTGCCCTTTCAAAATAAATGGATCCAACCACCAGCCTCCTCAATAGTCCTAAGGCTCTTTCTGGATGAAATTTCATTTTAATGTCGATGAAATCCAATCAAATGTAGTTGTTGTCCTGGTCTCTACTAGCTTTGGCCATGACCCATAGGTGTCCATTAGAAGCTACAATGATGTCATAAAGGTAGTCCTTAAATTAGAATAATTCATTTAGGGACTATTTGAAGATATTATGCCACTGAAATAAAAATTGCTTATGACTGTTTTTCATACTTAAAACTGTTGCAGCATTATCATGATCAGGTGATCATAATTCAGATGCTTGGCAATTGACTCATGTTTATGACGGTTGCAGTTTCCCAGAGTCACAGGAACACCTTTTGTGACCTTCTGACAAGTAAACTCAATGGAGAAAACAGTTTTGCTTCATAACCGTGTTACTAACTTAACAACTGTAGTGATTTCACTTAACAACTTTGGCAAGAAAGGTCAAAAGTCACCTAGCAACAGAAAGCCCAGGGAGGGGGGAAACGGGCTTCCTGGAGGCTCTGGAAAGCGTCCAGAGAGCCTCTGGAGCTTGGGAAGGGTGAAAACGTCTCCCCTGCCGTGGTGCAGTAGGCCAACTAGGCCACGCCCACCATGGCTATGCCCACCCAGCAACTGGGCAGAGAACCAGTTGCTAAAATTTTTTGAAGCCCACCTCTATATATTAGTCAGAGAAAAATCTGATCTACAATATATTAGTCAGAGAAAAATCTGATCTACAATGCATCTGATGCAGTGAACCAAAGTTTCCAAAAGCTTATGCCTTTTTAAAAAAAAGTCTCTCTTTTTTTGCTACTCATAGACTAACATAGTTCTCCTCCTGCATTATTTAAAATAAAATGGGTTTACATGTTTGTTTTTTTTAACCAGAGAAACATCAGAATCTGCAGTGCATTTGATGAAGGAAGCTGCAGCTCTGGAAAGCTTGTGCCTTTTAGTAAAATGTCTGGATTTTGCTAACATAGAGTAACAAAAGCTCTCCTACCATACCAAAGCCAAAATGAATTTATGTGGGTTTTTTTAAAACTAGGGAAAGATAGATGCCAGCTGACTCATTTCAGCCCTGTTCTCTGGGCTTCAGCAGTCAATTTTGATGACTCTGGAAAAAATTGCTCCCACAAAAAAAATATATATCTGTGGTTGGTTTCTTATACCTTCCTTGCTAAAAATCAATCCTACTGTTATGAATGGACCGAGAATGTTACAATGTTTCTAGAAAAATCCTCTCCCTATTTCATAATAATGTTATTAAATTTTACAAAACATACACATAAAAATTACCATAAATTAGCCATAAGAAAAAAAAAGATAAAGAGGAAAGAGAGAAATAGAAATAGAGGTAAGACGTTAAAGTAAATTAAAAAAGAAAACAAAAGTATATACAAAAAATTACTTCCGGCTTCTTCATTCAAGGATATATATCGTAGTTCTCAGTCTATGACCACAACTGAGCCACAAATTACTGTTACTAAGCATGACAGTTATTGAGAGAGTTTTGTCTCATTCTACAACCCTTCTTGACAAAGTTGTTAACTCAATCACTGCAGTTTAGAGGTTGTTAGATCAGGTACAAAAAGAGACGCAAGACCAGTGCACTTCAAGCTCTTTATTTTGTGTTAAGATCTGTACAAAATATTGGAGCCATGGCAGCCCTTCATATAGGGATTGCTCGCGGCTTGTCGGCCAATGACAGGACTTTGAATCTCTCGCGATCGGCTCGGCCAATCACAGTTGATTCTTAGGAAGCCAATCATGGCCGTTCAGTAGACCAATCTGGATGCGGTCCGTGTGGACCAATCAGATTTCAGCTTTTGGAGTATGTTAATATAGAATAGAGGTGACATTCAGCAGATTGTTCGGAGAACTGGAAAATCCCACCTCTGACTGGCCCGGCCCCCATCTATTCTCTGCCTCCCGAGTCCTAGCTGATCGGCTGGGTCTTCTTTTGTTGCCCTGCACAGGAGAATAGAGCTGGAAAGCAGGTTACTGGGGTGGGGAGGGAATGGAGATTTTACAGTATCCTTCCCCCGCCATGCCCACCAAGCCATGCCCATAGAACCAGTAGTAAAAAAAATTGTATCCCACCACTGCTGCAATTGTTAAGTTAGTAATATGGTTGTAAAGTTAATCTGGCTTCCCTGTTGACCTTGCTTGTCAGAAGGTCACAAAAGGTGATCACATGACCATGGGAACTGCAACCATCATAAATATAACAGAATAACAGAGTTGGAAGGAACCTTGAAGATCTTCTAGTCCAAATCCCTGCTAAAGAAGGAAACTATACTGTTTCAGACAAATGGTTGTCCAAACTCTTCTTAAAAACTCCCAGTGTTGGAGCATTCACAACTTCTGGAGGCAAGTTGTTTCATTGATAAATTGTCCTCACTGTCAGGGAATTTCTCCTTAGTTCTAGCTTGGTCCTCTCCTTGATTAGTTTCCACTAATGACTTCTTGTCCTGCCCTCAGGTGCTTTAGAGCAGGGATCCCCAACCTTTTCGACGCCGCGGCCCGGTTCCGGCGTCAGCTGGGCGCCGCGGCCCGGTTCCGGCGTCAGCTGGGCGCCGCCATCTTTTTTTGATGAAAAATCACTTCCGGTGATGTCACCGGAAGTGATTTTTCGTCAAAAAAGCGGTGCCAGCGCTTCTGGTGAGCTTTTTCGGGTAGAAATGGCTTTCTACCCGGAAAAGCTCACCTGCGCTGCGCTACGCCATCTTTTGACGAAAAATTGCTTTTTACCAAAAAAGATGGCGGCGCCAGCAACCAGCGCCCGGTAAGGCTTGTTCCATGACCCGGTGTACCGGTCCGCGGACCGGCGGTTGGGGACCCCTGCTTTAGAGAATAGCTTGACTCCCTTTTCTTTGTGGCAGCCCCTGAGATATTAGAACACTGCTATCATGTCTCCCCTAGTCCTTCTTTTCATTAAATTAGACATAGCCAATTCCTGCTACCATTCTTAGTATGTTTTATCCTTCAGTTCCCTAATCATTTTTGTGGCTCTTATCTACAATCTATCTAGAGCTTCAACATCTTTTTTTTATATCATGGCAACCAAAACAGAGCCAGTTGTCAAGCCTATGAATGTTGATCACCTGACCATGGGGTTGCTACAATGGTCATAAGTATGAGAAATGGTCATAAGTCACTTTTTTCAGGGCCTTTGTAACCATCACTAAATGAAAGATTGTAAGTCAAGGATCACTTGTAAAGGACACATTCAATTCTTAGTTAAACACAATAATATAGTGACAATTTTCCCTAAAAATGTTTTTTTCTTTTCTAAATTTTAATAATCATCAAGTACATATGTCATAATTTGATTATTTTCCCCTCTCCTGCAACAAGTCCACAAAGGGCTTTCTTCTGTAGATAAATTTCTTCAGTGATTTTTCTTTCACAAGGATTGTTATCTTAGCCATCGCTTGTCAGTTCTGTCACCTTTACTATCTCTGAACAAATCCATTGACTAACAAGTTTAATGATTTAAAATTCGCAGTTTGGGTTCAGTTGTACTGGAAGAAGTATCCATCTGGTACAGTTCAAGCCAGGAGAAAGGCACTGGAGACAAAATTGAGGCTGGAGGCTGATTGGAAAGATGGTTTAATGATGAAGCAAAAGCACATGGGTAATTCTGGTGTAGATGAGCAGATGGAGTTGAGAGTGAGGGGTTTTTATACCTTCTCTTGGGCTTTGCATTTGAACTTCCTGTTCCTGTGCATGAACATGTACTCTATTGGCTGTTGTAGGAGTTATGTAGGGGTCATAGCTGGCTCTGTAGGTTGTCTGAGCTAAGTTTGTTTGAAGTTTCTGAGGGTGATGTAATGTCCTTAGGAGACTGTGCAATGTAGTGAGCTCCGTGTCTTCGTCGGTTAATCCTACCTTTGTTGGATCTTGGGTGAGGGTATTTGCTTATAAATAGACCTATCTTCATCTCTTTAATCTGACATCTGCTGAGGGCTATTAAGAAAGGCGGGGACTGCTTTCCAAGAGCATGTTTCTCCATTTCTCATCCAGGGAAACATAATATTCTACCTTTTTGATATTTCTCAAAATATTCCATTCTTCTAGGAGAGGGGTGGGTATTAACTTTCTGTAGTTGAAGATGAACTCACAATCTCACAATAAGTTTTATCTCTGTGTAATTACTTGGATCTCATAATCACTGCCCATCACCCATGCAATTGCAAGTCTTAACTGTAGTATAAGAGGGGGAGAAATGCATTTCCTTGTAGCAGTTTGAGTTTTGCCTTCAACATTCCTCATTTTGCCTGCTGTCAGTTACCTAGATGGAAAATTACTTTCATGAATACATTATTGAATATGAGTAGAATGACAAATGTACATATCATGCATTCAGTAAATAAATTGTTTTTTTGGGTATGCATTGTAAAACAAATGAAAATGTAGATGGTCAATACACAGCTCTCCACAAAGGTGTTGAAGGAGACAAATAGCTTTCAAAATAATGATTTTTGCATTTGAATGCAAAAATGTATTTCAGCTGGAAAACCAGAGGGGCCAATTCCCTTGGATGGAAATGTAGGATCAAATACGTCAGCTGCTCTTAGAATGTATGAGAAGGAAATAATGTATTAACTTTCCTAAATGTAAGATTTTAAAAAAGTATTCAAAACCCTACAGATTCATTTGGAAAATATAACCATTTGCGCTTTTTAGAACATGGCTTATTGTTTTATTTGGGATTGTGTTTATAATATGTGTTATTTCAATGTCTATTTTATCTCTTGTATCAATCACTGCAGCTATCTTTAAAAACAAGGCAGAATCAATGATGGGAAGCTGATTAATTTTGATTAGATTCAGATATAGAATTCCTGTGATCTGGGTTTTTTTCCTTCAAAAAATGATTCAGTTTTAAGCCTATCTGTTCTCCAGAATTCATAGCAAACAAAGGTACAGTTAAGGCTGATTTTGTGTACATACTAAAAACACAGCTTAGCTTTTAACAATGATCCCTTACACTAGAAACCAAACTTAGACATTTCCAAATTACCTAATACATACTGATTGAGTTCACATAACATTCTGAATGTGGCTACTGAATTAACCCACATAGTGCTTTCACATAAAATATTATATCACAATCTAAGCATATGGTCTATACTTTATATGTGTCTATCAAGCTAAGCCAGGGCTGTCAAACTTGCAAAAACACGTTGTTGTCACGTGAGGCTTTGCAACTTATTTTCTGTCATGCCCCTGGTGGAAACTGACTCTGAGGGAGAGGAGGAACAGCCAACAGGGAGTGGAAGTGTGATTCTGGAGGTTGTAGAGGAGGCTGGGGAAGGGCAGAGGCCAGCTGGACAATCAGAGGAGGACCCAGGCCCATCTCCTCTCTACTCTAGGGCACACAGGGAGGAGAGGTTAAGGGAGAGACATGGTCTACTCAGGAGGAGAGGGCCTTGATCCTCTTCATGGGCTGCAGCTTTGACAACTGAATAAGAAGGTGGACATGCGTAAGGGCGAGTGCTGGAAACGAAGCATGGAAATATCTCTAGTTTATGGTTCCTCTCTGAGTTTAGTGTCCTTCCCAGTGTGTATTCTATTATTTGTGGACATCCTCCAGCCCTTATCTTGCCTGGTTTTATTGTTTTTTACTCTTTATAATTTAAACGGTATTTCCTCCTTCTAGTAACTGCTCATGTGGGCATTTTTTTATTTATTTTATTTATTTGATTTGCCAATTGTTTACAAGATAATAAGTATAAGTGTATACATAGTTGTGAATACATGAAATGGGTACATATAAGAAAAATAAAAGAAGAATAAGAGAAACAATAGGACAGGGATGGTAGGCATGTTGGTGCGCTTTTCACCCCCCTACAGACCTCTTAGGAAAGGGGTGAGGTCAATAGTAGACAGTCTAAGGTTAAAGTTTTTGGGGTTTGGGGAAGAAACTACAGAGTCGGGTAGAGTATTCCAGACATTGACCACTCTATTGCTGAAGTCATATTTCCTGCAATCAAGTTTGGTGCGGTTAACATTGAGTTTGTATCTATTGTGTGCTCTTGTGTTGTTATGGTTGAAGCTGAAGTATTCATTGACAGGTAGGACATTGCAATGTATGATTTTATATACCATGTTTAAATCAGACCGAAGACGGCGTAATTCAAGGTTTTCTAGTTCTAGAATTTCAAGTCTGGTGGCATAAGGTATTCTACAACGAGTAGAGGAGTGGAGAACTCTTCTTGTGAAATATTTCTGGACTTTCTCAATTGTGCTAATATCAGATATGTAATGTGGGTTCCAGACTGATGAACTGTATTGGTCTAGCAAATGTTTTGTATGCTCTGGTTAGTAGTGTGATATTACCAGAGAAAAAGCTACGAGGATTAGGTTAACAACTCTTAATGCCTTTTTGGCTATGTAGTTGCAGTGGGCTCTAGCACTTAGATCATTAGAGGTGAGTATTCCAAGGTCCTTTACAGAGCTTGGGTCATCAACAAGATCTTGACTATTCAGCTTGTATTTTATTTTCTGATTTTTTTGCCAATATGTAAGACAGAGCATTTATTTGTTGAGATTTGAAGTTGCCATTTGTTTGACCATTCTGATACATAGTCAAGGTCTTTTTGTAGGGTAGCAGTATTGTCTGTGGTATTGAACAGCTTTACATCATCAGCAAAAGAACGCAATTGCTCTTAATATGATCACAGAGGTCATTTATGTAGAGTATGAAGAGAGTTGGTCCTAGAACACTGCCTTGGGGGACACCACTATTGACAGGTACAGAATTTGATAGGACGCTCCCAATTTTGACCATTTGTTGTCTGTTTGCCAGGAATGCTTCTATCCAGTTATTCAGTTGTCCAGAGATACCATAGGATTTTATTTTTAGGAGTAGTTTGTCGTGTACCACTGAATCAAAGGCTTTACAGAAATCTATGTAGATTGCGTCTATTGCTTTGCCCTGGTCGAGTTGTGTCGTTCATATGTTTTTGCAGTGTAAGAGTTGCAGATTACAGGATAGTTTTTTTCTGAAACCAAATTGTTTATTGGAGAGTAGGTTGTTTGTCTCTAAGTGGAGGATGATGGATTGGTTAATAATTGATTCCATGACTTTACAGGTGACGCAGCATAAGGAGATTGGCCTGTAATTTTCAACTAGGCTTGGGTCTCCCTTTTTGAAGCTGGGGATGACTGTGGCTTGTTACCATAGGTTAGGCAAGGAGCTGGTCCTGAAAGATTTTTCAAAAATTATGCTTAGAGGTTTGGCTATGGCAGTGGATAGCTTTCTTAAGAAATAGGCACATATTCCATCCGGTCCAATAGATAGAGATGGTTTTAGATTGCGTAGTGCGTTTTCTTTTTTTTCTTTTTTTTTTTAGATTGTGTAGTGCTTTTTTTTTTTTTTTTTTTTGTCTGCAGTCAAAGATATTTGGAGCTTGGAAGCAAAGTGAAGGAATAAAAGGGGCCTCACCTGTTTTTTGTGACTGTATTTATTTTGTATCCCACCCTGGTTCATCGCATTTCCCCTTCATTAAACTGGGGGTGGGGGTGGCCAGCACATGATGCATCCAGCCCGCAGGCCACAAGTTTGACACCCCTGAGCTAAGCTAATAAAAAAACTATAAAGTGAGCACTAGCCAGGTTGAGCATCTTGTATGAATGCAGGTATTAAATCTGCCCTAAACAATCAAAACGAATGTTGTGCATATTGCATGATGCCATTTACTGTAATTATTTACAGTATAATGTAATTATTATTTAGAAAACAGATTGAACTGCATCCCAAATAAAATTCTGTTTCTATGGAATTTTGTACAAAGCAATCATAGTGTGATGCCATTTCATAAGTGAGATTCACAGATATACACTCCATCACACTATGTTCATGCATGTTACAGCCAATGTGTACACACATAAATGAGTTTTCTTGGAGTAGCCAAGCAGATGTTTCAACAACAACAACAAAGATAAGCAGGCAGAAAAGCCCCAAAACCCACTGTGGAGAGGTTGCAACAATAACTAAGCCAAGTTATCCATGCAGCAAGCTAAAACCACCTTTTACAGTCCTAACAGAAAATGGTGGTAACAGAACAGGACACTTTCATATTTTCCAGAAAGAAGTCTGTTTTATTCAGCCTTGCCCCATTCAAGCAGAAATAGTCTGGAACCTTACTAAGATAACGTCAAGAGATAACTTTCAAAGATATAGAAAAATCTTCCTTCTCTCCTTGATATCAAGACCATATAGAATTTTATATGGTTTTGTCACATCTGCAAATCACATCTGCCAGAAAATTAGCTTTCATTGATAACGAAAGAACTTCCA
This sequence comes from Notechis scutatus, assembly GCF_049901735.1. Lineage (NCBI taxonomy): Eukaryota > Metazoa > Chordata > Lepidosauria > Squamata > Elapidae > Notechis > Notechis scutatus. The sequence goes on from NC_142012.1 coordinate 156,830,092, forward strand.
TTATTGAGGCTTTTCCTTCTAGTACAGGGCTGTCAAACTCATGGCTCACAGGCTGGATGTGTCACGTGCTGGCCACAGCCACGCCTGGTTTAGCAAAGTGGGGGAAAGTCCCGATACGTCACGTGACACCGCTGTGATGACGCAAGGTTGACACCTCTGTTCTAGGAGAACCGTCCAACCCCTAATTATTATGGTTGCCTTTATTTTAAATCCTTTTTCACTCAGTAAGATCCTTCTTAAGGTATAGTGACCAGAATGGTATGCAATATTTCAGGAGTAATTTCCCAAAAGATTATTCTATCTGTATTGTTGTTTTCAGTTCATTTCCTAATGATTCCTTGCATAGTATTTTTCTTTAAAAATCAGCTGTCACCTCTGGTTTATACTGCTATTCTCTTCATTGTGGTGCTACTTTTTCAATCATTTTGTTTTTCTATCTCACTGTACTCAGCACAAGCAGCTCTTCCGTGTCCCAGGTGGATTGTGTGATTGCAAACAAAAGACACTAAAAAAGAAAGAAGGAAACAAGACAATCTAGCTGTAGTAAACAGCATAATCGTTATATAATAGGAGGCCAGCGTTTCTTCCAAGGCCAGTAATCTTTTTGGAATGGAAGGAAGAAACTAAACTCTGCCAATGTTGCCTTTAGAGATGGAAAGAATTAGCTTTTTAATGGAAAACACAACCGCTCAAGAAGGAAGAGAGGAAATTTTGGGAATGCCTGATTTTATCATTTATGGGAGGATAAGACACTACAGCTCCAATTGTCTTTGCAATTCACTTGCATTCCCCTTTCTCACCATAATGGGCAATATAAAAACTGCTGAATACCACCTCTGGATGGGATGGAAAAAAGCAAAGCAAAGCAACAATTTTTTTTAATATAAATTTTTTTTGGGGTTTTCAGAAAATACAAATAAAACATCTTTTTTTGAGAATAGCATGATCCCGGGTTATCACTTCTCCACAGAGACAAAAACTCAATTTCATATTCATCTTTGTGTTCCATTCCATGTCTTGTTACTATTTTAACATTTTCTCCATAATTTTCCCCTCCCTTAGTTTTCTCAACTTTATTTTTAATTATCTCATATCTAAATTCAATTATATATCTTTTTCTAAGTTTCAATGTCTTTCTAATCATTATATTTATACTTTTGTCTGTCCTGCTTCAATTTCATATTATCTTTTCTCATTAAACAAAATTTTCCCCTGTAGTTACTAATTGGAGTATGACACCGTTATATCTTTTAATTTTATCCATTCAACTCTTATTTAAACTTCAATTTATGTCTTTAGAATTATAACATTCAATATAGTACATAACTTCCAATTGAATTCTGCTTGGTACATTCTTAAAATACACACTATGTTCAAGATATATATATATATATATATATATATATAGATAGATAGATAGATAGATAGATAGATAGATAGATAGATAGATAGATGATAGATAGATGGTATTCAGCTTTGTTTGGGTATTTTTCCCCGTCATTATAGTTGTGCTTTTAAAGTTGTAGCAACATTTTGGCAGAATCTCATCTGCCATCATCAGGCTTCTGTATATATATGTATGTATGTATGTATGGTATTCAGCTTTGTTCGGGTATTTTCCCACGTCATTGTAGTTGTGCTTTTAAAGTTGTAGCAACGTTTCGGCAGAATCTCATCTGCCATCATCAGGCTTCTGTATATATATGTATGTATGTATGTATGTATGTATGTATGTATGTATGTATGTATGTATGGTATTCAGCTTTGTTCAGGTATTTTCCCACGTCATTGTAGTTGTGCTTTTAAAGTTGTAGCAATGTTTCGGCAGAATCTCATCTGCCATCATCAGGCTTCTGTATTGTGTTTGTCTGTGGATCTTTGTATATATATATATGGATCTTTGGTTATTCGGGTTTTCTCCTGCGTAAAATTGGAAGTATCTTGTCAACGTTTCGACGAAATCTCATTCGTCATCTACAGGCTTGTGTCTTCAGCTGAATATACATACATACATACATACATACATACATACATACATACATACATACATGGTATTCAACTTTTGTTCGGGTATTTTCCCACGTCATTGTAGCTTGTCATCAGGCTTCTGTATTTTGTTCGTCTGTGAGTCAGACTTTCACAGCCGTTTCAGTTTTAATTTTGGGGCTAGCCTACTGCTGTGCCAGAATGGTTTTTTGTTCATCCTGATTGGTTGGGAGTCTTGGTCTGTGTTTATTGGTCTTGGAGTTTGCTGTGTTCTGTTTGATTGGTGTTTCTAATATCTTCTGTCTGTTTTGTAGCTTTTTTTATCTTGATTGGCTGGCAACATTGTGTTTCCTGTATTGGAGGCTTTTAGTGCGGCTTGGCTCCGAGTAAACGGTATCATTTATTAGGAAGCTAGGTTTCATCTGGGTGCCTGGTTGGGGTGTGTTTGAGCTGAAGGTATCAGGGGGAGTCTGTTTGTGCCCAGGTGTTTGCCTGGCTTGTGGTGTATAGATTTTTTTGTTTGAGAGTGCAGGCTTCCAGATAATTGACAGTCTGTTGGAGTCATCTCTTCTATTCATTCTTTCAGGTCTTTTTTCAATCTCTATGGCTTCTCTGATAATTTTGTAGCTGGGGATTTCTATAGTGGCTAGGATTTTGGTGCCATTGAAGTCAATGCTGTGACCTGTGGTTTCCATGTGTTGGGCTAGTGAGGAAGTATGTTCCAGCTTTTTTTTTTAAAGTCTGACTCACAGACGAACACTATACAGAAGCCAGATGATGGCAGATGAGATTCTGCCGAAACGTTGCTACAACTTTAAAAACACAACTATAATGATGTGGGAAATTACCCGAGCAAAACTGAATACCGTACATATAAATACCCATGAAAACTGAAGAAAACAAATATATATATATGTGAATATATATATATATATATATATATATATATATATATATATATATATATATATATATATATATATATGTGGATCTTTGGTTATTCGGGTTCTCTCCCGCGTAAGATTCAAAGTATCTAGGCAACGCGTTTGGCGAGGTCCCACTCGCCATCTTCAGGCTGGTGCTTTCGGCTTAGTGCCAGTGCAAGCAGTGTGTGACCGGAGCTGCCATCTCTCTATATATACAAGTGGTGGGGGATGGTGTGCTGGGCTGGTTGGCTGTGCTGCAGCCTCTTGATTGGTTGATGGAGTTGATGTTGGTATAATGGGCTGTGTAATGGCCTTTTGTTGTAGAGATATCCTGGATCTTGTGCTGTCATCTCCTGGTTCGTTAGCCTCTTGTGTTTTAACGGCTTGGGTAATGGGTTGTGTGATGGGCTTGTGAGTTCTTTTGTTGTGGTATCCTGGGTCTTGCGTTGTAATCTCCTGGGTCGTTTGTGTTTTGATCTCTTTTCGATTAGCCTCCTGTGTAGTAACAGCTTGGGTAATGGGTTGTGTGATGACCTTGTGAGATTTATTGCTGTGGTATCCTTGGTCTTGTGCTGTGATATCCTGGGTCATTTGCTGTGTTGTGACTTCTTGAGTTCTTGAGGTGTAGTTTCTTGAGTTTTCTGATGTGATGTCCTGAGCGGGTGGCTGTGATGTAGCATTTTGGGTTTTTAATATGGCTTTGAGTTTGGGGTCTGGGTCTGTGTTCGTTTGGCTTGAGTTCGTGGTCGTGCCACATCTTCATGGTGGGGTCAGTTCGCTTCATGTATGGTTCAGAGGAGTTTGAAGTGGGTAGTGATGCAGCTGCAGTGCGGCTTCTGGTCTGTGGTCGTGTCTCATCTGTGTGGGTGTGAGTCTGATTTTTACGTGGAAGTGTGGTGGTGGCATCTTGTGTGGCCCTCATGGGTGTGGGTCTGGTGTCATTTATCATGTTGGGTACTCGTCTGTTCATGAGGCGGGTTTCCAAATGGCTGGTAAGCGGGAGGTGTCATCTCTTTTATTCATGCTGTGTGGGCGTTTTTCTATCTCTATGGCTTCTCTGATTATTCTGCTGCTGTGGTGTTCAGTTTTGGCGATAGTTCTGGTATTTTTAAGGTCAATCTCATGTCCTGTGGCTTTGAGGTGTTGGACCAGGGAAGAGGTTGGTTCTTCTTTTTGATTGAGTTCTTATGTTCTTCAACGCGTGCACTTATTCTTCTGTTAGTTTGTCCAATGTATGTGGTGAAGCAGGCAGTGCAGGGGATTTCATATACTCCTTGGTTTTCTAACTCGATTTTGTCTTTAGGGTTTCTTAGGATGGTGGATATTTTTCTGTTTGTGCAGAATGCTGTTTTAATGTTGTGTTTTTGGAGGATCTTGCTGATTTTGTCTGTAGTGCCTTTTATATATGGGAGGAGGGCTTTGCCGTTCTCTTGTTCTCTGTCTTGGATTTTGGTTGGGGTTTCTTTTTGGATTAGGTGGGTGATCTTCTTTCTTTGAAATCCATTGGCTGTTAGTACGTTGGTGAGAGTGTTTAGTTCGGTTTTAGGTGTTGTTCATCAGCTAAGCATTTTGTTCTGGAGATGAGTGTCTCAGCTACGGAATTGATCTGTGCTGGGTGGTGGTGTGAGAGTGCGTGTAGATAGCGGTTTGTATGTGTTTTCTTTTGGTAGATGGTGTGTCCTAGGGAGCCATTGGGTTTTTGTATACCAAGACATCTAGGAAGGGAAGTTGATTGTTAGCTTCTGTTTCCATGGTGAATTGTATTTTGGGGTGTAGGCTGTTGAGGTGTGTGAGGAAGTTGTTCAGTTTTTCTTTCCCGTGTGGCCAGATTATGAAGGTGTCATCTACGTATCTGAGCCAGAGTTTGGGTTTGTGATCATATTTTTCTAGAGCTTGTGTTTCAAAGTGTTCCATGTAGAGGTTTGCGATGACAGGTGAGAGGGTGATCCCATGGGTGTTCCTTCTATTTGTTTGTATTTTTGTCCATTGTAGGTGAAGTATGTATTGGATAGACAGTGGTTGGTCAGATCTAGGATGTGCTTGGGGGGGTTGTATTTGTTTTGTATTTGTTTTTATTTATTTATTAACAAACATTCCATTGCATTAACAATAAGTATTTTATCCACCATTTTAATCATACATTGTTTTATATTTTCTAAAATTATTTCTATTTCTAATATAACAATACAATCTTATGTACCTTTGCAGAATCCCTTTTTCAATTACATTTTCACCCATTATATCTAAATAGGCTTATACTTTCAATCCTTATACCTTTTCCCTGTTTCTCTATATCTTGTTTCTGTCTTTTATAACTTCTTTTCCTTTCCTTCTTCCCCCTCTTCTTCTCCCTCCCCTTTTTGCCCCCTTGTCTCTCTACTTCTACTTCTCTCTTCTGTAATCCTCTCTTCTGTTGCTTCCTAATATTGTTATTATTTTTC